>NW_007243697.1:0-5663 GCF_000164805.1 Carlito syrichta
CACAAACACATGAAGAAATGCTCAACCTCACTAATCATCAGGGAGTTGCAAATCAAAACCACACTGAGATACCACCTAACTCCAGTCAGAATGGCAATTATCAACAACTCAAAAAATAACAGCTGCTGGAGAGGGTGTGGTGAAAAGGGAACACTTCTACACTGTTGGTGGGAGTGTAAACTAGTGCAACCTCTGTGGAAAGCAGTGTGGCGATTCCTAAAAGCTCTAAAAATTGACCTTCCATATGACCCTAGCAATCCCCCTACTGGGAATATACCCTGAAGAACACAAATCACTCTATAAAAAAGATACCTGCACACGTATGTTTATCGCAGCATTGTTCACAATAGCAAGAACCTGGAAACAACCATGCTGCCCATCAAAAGAGGACTGGATTAAAAAAATGTGGTACATATACACGATGGAATACTATGCAGCCATAAAAAAGAACAAAATCATGAATTTCGCTGCAACCTGGATGGAACTAGAGTCTATAATACTGAGTGACCTCTCACAAAAACAAAAATCCAAATATCACATGTTCTCACTCATATAATGGACCCCGAACATCCAATGCAATACTATGAGAAAATGATGGATGGTACTGGGAAACTATGGGGGGGAGGGGGATGGGATTAACAGTATCAAATATCTGTCAGGGGATGGGAAAACACTTCTTATCTACAGGGTGCCTGAATGAAACATCATTGTACACCTAACCCTTAACTGTACCCCACAAAACCATAATAAAAAATACTGATTAATGAAAAAAAAAAAAAGAATGAATAATTCCAACATTCGTGTCACATATGGAAAAAAAATCACTCACTGCAAGCATTCTTGAGATATCTTCATACACTTTTAAAATTTTTACTTTTATTGTCCATTTATTTTTAAGACTTCTTAGTTGAATTCTGCTATTGTCTCCACTTTTAATAACTTAAAAAAATCAATTTTACCAGGGCTAATTTCATAAGATGCAGTGTGCTCTTACCTCTGCCCTGCTATGCTTTGCTTCTTTTTCCAACTGAATCCCCTATGAATCCACTGTGTATATCCACAGAACCATACAGACTAAAGATTCCAGAATAGTGGCTAAGAGCCTGGTCATATGCCCTTGTTAAAATCTTGTTCTACCACATTTGAACTGACTGATCTTGGACAAACTACTGTAGCTGTTCAGTTAAATTTCTATAAAATGGCAATACTAATAGTGTTTATTCATCAGAGCTGCTTAAAACTGAATTCACAGATTCAGCTCCTGAGAATGTTGTTCAAATGGTAACCTTTTTAAGTCTGTGTGTTTTTAAACAATATCCAGAAGATACTTGTTAAAAGTTGCAGATTAGTGTTGCCTTTAAGTTGCAAGGGTCTACGTCATGGGTCTGTAAAACGTGGTTATTTTGAAGACTAAATACATTCATCAGTGTAAAATGATTAATTCAGCAAGCTATCTTCATTTATTATAAGTATTATGAGAAAAATTAAAATTATGTGACCCAGGATATTTTCCTGATGAAATGTGTTAACAAGATGGTTGAAATAACTTGTACAGTGTCACATAAAAGAAGCCCAGAGAATGTGGTTGCCCAGTGATTCTTTGGCCATTACTTTCTGTCAACTTTGAGCACACTATTCCTTTTCCATCATTGTATAGACTATAAAGCTATTTATGCTAGATTAGTATTATATATTTGTAAAACATACATTGTTATCACCCCTGGGAAACCTTTCACATTTGCCCCAAATCTCTGTTGTCTCCCTGCTTTTTAAATTTGTTACATTCATTCTCATCTATGTCCCTTTTATATCTTTTAATTATAGTGCATCTTTGATTTCCATCATGCATACATTTTAAAAACACAACAAAGGATAGGCTTTAGAATTGGAAAACTTGAATTTGAGTACCCAGATCCACTATGTGAATATGCAGTCACTTTAATTTTCTTAAAGTTCTTATGGATTAAATGAAGACGTTAAATATGCCAGGTTACCTCCTGTGATTCAAGATGTATGAGATCTTTTCCTATTTCCAGAAGAGGCCACACATTTCACTGCCTGGCAAACTAAATAAATTTGGGATATTTTCAGAGTTATCAGGAAAGAAATATTATGCTTCACCAAGAACAGTGAAACAATGACTTGCAAGACTGCAAGTTGCTGCAGTGATCAAATTATCTAAAGAATAGAAAAGAAAGCTGGTGGAAGAGAGAGACTGAGACAGGGACAGGAGAAAGAGACAGAGAGAGAGAGAGAGAGAAGACTGACTTTAATAATCTGGAGACCTAGATCCACTTTGCATAAAACACATTGAAACTGAGTTTTGTAATTCAGTGAAATGTCTTGTTTTGTTTGCCTTAAACTGTTTGAATTGGGTGTATGTCACTTGCAATGCAGACAGACCTGACCTGTAAAATATTTGTCTGCATGTTTATAAGAATTTAATGTAATTATTATGCATTGAAACATTCTGCCAGAATCTGTCATTCAATATTTTTTAATCATTTTTCTGTATTTTGTTTTTCATAAACTGTTTTCATGCCCAGATTTAAATATCCACAAAAAATACATAAAGGATTTATACAGGTACTATCAAGACAAACACACAATATACTACCTAAACCCATTTTCTCTTGCATGAAGAACAATATAGCCTACCTGGCTAAAATGATTGGTGCTTTGTCAAAATAATACTTTTCCCTTCAAAAAAAAAAAGAAGTATTTTAAAAAATTTAGGACTGCTTGTGGACAGAATGTATATCCTATATATGTAATACATGCCTATTCTGCATTTTATATAAAAGAAGTTAAAGAATAATACTTGAAAACTATTATAACTGAGGCATTGTGTGGATTATAAACATTATAAAAACAACACAGTTGATTTTTAAAAATTACATGAGTGAGACACTGGAGTAAAAGGAAGTATAATGAACTTAGGACAAATTTAGCACAAAATTCTTGAAGGCCTTAGAGGAACTCTCTGAAAACAAAAGAGAATAAGATCAACAACAGTTAAAAATGTTGATTGCGCCAGGCTCAGTGGCTCAGTCTGTAATCCCGTGCCTTGGGAGACTGAGGTGAGTGGACTGCTTGAGCCCGCGGGTTTGAGACCCACCTGGGCAAATTGGCGAGACCTCATCTCTACAATAAATCAAAAATTAGCTGGGCATGGTAGTGCATGCCTGTAGTTTCAGCTACTTGGAAGGCTGAGGCGGAAGGATCGCTGGAGTCCGCCAGGTCGAGGCTGTGGTGGCTGGGAGCGGCCACTGCACTCCAGTCTGGGTGAAAGAGTGAGACTCCAACTCAAAAAAAAATGTTGATTGTAATCTACAGACTGCTGTAACTATAAAGGAATTTAGATTCTCTTCAAAATAGACAAAAATTTTTGCTCTTTACATGATTAATCAGATCATCAGAGATTTGTGATTAAAATAAGGTTTTGCTTAAAAGCAACTCAAAGAACTAATACATCTGTGGCAATTGTATGTGAAAATATATAGAAATAACTGGTTCTGGTACTATATAACAGCTGTATATTTTCCTCAGTAACTAGTACAATTAAATAGATGACTACAATGTGATGAAACTCTATAATGGCTAGTGGTTTTACTTTTAATTTTTTTTAAAGTAAGACACCAACACACACATTAGCCTAGACCTACAAGGGGCAGGGTCACTAATATCACTATCTCCTCCTCTGTATCTTGTCCCACTGGAAATTCTTCAGCAGTAATTAATACACATGGAGCTGTCCTCTTCTATGATAACAATGTCTTTTTCTGGAATACCTCTTTTAGGACCTGTTTTTAAGGCTGTTTTACATTTTATTTTTTATACAAGTAGAAGTGATATACTTCAAATAATTGTAAAAGTATAGTACAGTAAATACATAAATCATTAACATTGTCACTTACAATCACCATAAAGTATTATGTAGTGCATGTACTTGTATGTTCTATACTTGCATGTGACTGGCTGTGCAGTAGATTTGTTTATACTGTCATCACTACAAACACATGAAGAATATTTGTGTTACAACTTCCCAACATCTACGATGTCATTAGGCAATAGATATGTTTCTGCTCCAATGTAAACTTACAGGACCACTGTCATGGATGCAATCTGATGTTGTGTCACAAGTGTCATTTGTGCTTTAAAGATGTGTTTCCATGATGTCTTCCATTCATAATTTCTAATAATAAATCTGCAGTTATTCAAATCCTTGTTTTTTCACATACACTGTGTTGAAGAGTGGCATGTATATTTCTTCTCTATCTTGAATATTCAGCAGTTTACAAAAATATGTGTAGGTATATCTTTGGATTTATCTAATTTAAGATTTACTTCTTGAGTTTCCAAACTGACAACTTCACCAAATATATGAAATATTATTTCCTCAACTTATTTTTCCTGCATCAATTTCTTCCCTGTTCAGGACTCCAATGGAATGCCTGTTAGACTCTTCCTTCAGTTCCTTAAAGTGGTATTGACCTTTTACAACATTTTCCTGATTTCTTCCAGATTGGATAATTTTTAAGATTCTTTCCTCAGTTTACTTTTTCTAGTGTCCCTTTTATTGTTCATTAAAAAAATTTTATTCTTTTATTTTTAACATTTCTAGTTTTGTCCATCACCCACACATTGTACCTGATAGATGAGTTTTCAACCCTCCTTCACTTCTGAACCTCCCCCTTCAGAGTCTCCAATGTCCAAGGTACCATTCTTATTCCTTTGCTGACTCTTATCTTAGATCCCATTAATAAGTGATACCATGCAGAATTTAGTTTTTAATTTCCATTTCTGCATTATTTCTCTTAGGATGATGGTCTCCAAATCTATCCAGGATGCTGAAAAAGCATTATTTCATCTTTTTATGGCTGAACAATATTCCATGGTGAGAATAAATAGATGATAAGTAGACAGAAGGAAGAGGGAGATGAAGAGAAATTGAAGGAGCTAAAGGACCTGTTCATGAACCACAAAGCCCCTGGAAAATATGTGTCAAAATCTGCTGCCAAGCATCTGGCTTAAAGTAGGTTATCAACAAAGTACAAGGGAGAAATACATGAGAGAATTCGTTGCTGAATATGTTATAAAGTGATTGCTGTTGACAAATATCTGTGGTTTCATTTCCAAACTCTACAGGAAAGACCACTGATGTAAATTGAACTATTGAATGACAGTCTGGTTTCCAAAACAGTAAAACAAAAGGCACTGCCTAACAGAACATATCATTTAAAAAAATAGAGTAAGAAGAAACAAACACAAAATAGTACAAAACATTTTCATGTTACTTACTCATTTTCATGCTAATTGCTGAATTTAATCTTCAAAACAATAACATGGAATGGGTAGAATTTTCCCATTAGAAATTACCATATTTAAAATCCTTAGTGACTGATTGCTCAAGGAATAACATGACAGTAATTTATCATTTTAGAAGCCTCACATGTGATCATGTGTTTTCTGAGTTCCTGTAGAAAATCTGGGTCCAACACTAGTTCCAGCTGATAATTTTTTTCAAAATCAAGAGATTATTCCTTATAAACTCTCCTCAAATGATATCAAGGACCAATAATCGAATGCCATCACTTGAAGCCATGTCTGATCTTGGAGAGGTTAGAAAGGACTTAAAATATTTCTCTTCTCTCCAAACAGAA
>NW_007243698.1:0-442 GCF_000164805.1 Carlito syrichta
TCAGCTTGCTAGCCAGCTTTCTAGCTAGGTAGTGACCTAGTTAAGTCAGTTGGCTGGCCAGATGGCTAGCTAATTAAGTCAGCTAGTTAAGTCAGCTGGCTATCAAGGTGGCTAGAGGTAGAGAGCTAGTTTAGTCAGCTGGCAGGCCAGCTGGATAGCTAGCTAAGTCAACTAGTTTAGGCACCTGGGTGGCCAAATGCCTAGCTCGTTTATCATGTAGTTATTTCAGGCTGCTTATCAGCTTCCCAGCTAGTTTAGTCACCTCGTTAAGTCAGTTGTCTGGCCTGCTCGCTTGCTAGCCCAAAAGCTAGTCAATTCAGATGGCTAGACAGATAGCTAGCTAGATATTTCAGCTAGTTAAATCAGCTGACTAGCTAGGTAGCTAGTTAGTTAAATCAGCTATTTATGTCAGCTGACTAGGTAGTTAAGACAGCTAGCTAAG
>NW_007243699.1:0-534 GCF_000164805.1 Carlito syrichta
CAGTTGTCTGGCCTGCTCGCTTGCTAGCCCAAAAGCTAGTCAATTCAGATGGCTAGACAGATAGCTAGCTAGATATTTCAGCTAGTTAAATCAGCTGACTAGCTAGGTAGCTAGTTAGTTAAATCAGCTATTTATGTCAGCTGACTAGGTAGTTAAGACAGCTAGCTAAGTTGGCTGGCTGGGTATTTCAGATGGTTAAGTCATCTGGCTATTTAGGAAACTAGCTAGTTAAGTCAGCTAGTTAAGTGAGTTGGTGAGCTAGTTTATTAGCTTGTTAAGTCAGATGGCTAGCCAGCTGCCTAGCTGGGTGACTAGCTAGTTAAGTCAGCTGGCAGGCCAGCTGTTTATCTAGGGAGCTAGGTTGTTAACTCAGCTGGCAAGCCAGGGGTGTACGTCGGTAACTAGCTATTTAAGTCAGCTGGCTAGCCACCTGGCTAGCTAAGGATGTCAGCTAGTTAAGTAAACTAGCAAGCGAGCTGACTAACGAGTTAAATCAGGTAGTTGAGTCTGCTGCCTAGTCAGCTGGCTAGCTGG
>NW_007243700.1:0-12152 GCF_000164805.1 Carlito syrichta
GACTTAATTAGCTAGCCATCTGGCCAGCCAACTGACTTAACTAGGTCACTACCTAGCTAGAAAGCTGGCTAGCAAGCTGATTTAACTAGCTATCTTAACTAGCTAAACTGCTTTCTAGCCAGTTGAACTAAGTAGCTTGCTGCATAGCTATCCAGCTGACTATCCAACTGAATTAGCTAGGTGACATATCTAGCTAGCCAGATTTCTAACCAGGTCACTTAAACAGCAAGCTACCTAGCTAGCCAGTGGACTAGTCAGCTGAGTTACTAGGTGTCTAAACAATCTAGTCTTATGGCTATACAGTTGATATAATTAGCTAGCTACCTAACTGACAAGCTGGCTAGCAGGCTTACTTAACAAGTTGACTTAACTAGCCAGCCAACTGGTTAGCCAGCTGACTTAATTTCATAGCTGCATAGCTAGCTATCAGGCTAGACTGCTGACTAAACTAGCTGACATAACGAAGAAGCCAACTGCCTAGCCAGCAGAATTAACTAGCTATCTACCTAGAGAGACAGCTGGATATCCAGCTGAAAACTAGCTGACATAACTAGACGCCTGATTGCTAGGAAGCTGACTTGACTAGCTTCCTACATAGCTAGCCTATTGGATTGCCAGAGGACTTAACTACCTAACTACCTACCTAACCTGCTAGACAGCGAGCTGACTTAACTAGGTGACTTACCCAGCTAGCCAGCTTACCTTAATAGCTGGCTTAACTAGCTAGCTAACTACCTAGTCAGCTGACTTAACTAGCTGCTTTAACCAGCTAGAACCCTAGCTAGCTATCATATAGCTAGCTGACTTAACTAGTTGACTTATCTAGCTAGCTAGCTTACATATCTTGCTGAATTAACTAGCTAGCCACCTAGCAAGCCAGCTGACTTAACTAGCTGAAATAACCAGCAAGCCAACTGTCTACCCATCTGACTTAACTAACTTTTTAATAACTAGCCAGCTGGACAGACAACTGACATAACGAGCTTACTTGACTTGCTAGCCAGCTGTTTGGCCAGCTGAATAACCTAGCTGACTTAACTAGCTTGTCAGCTGGCTACCCAGCTAACTTTATTGTCTAGCTATTTAGCTAGCCAGCATCCTAGCCAGATGGCTTAACTAGCTGACTTAATGAAGTAGCCAGTTGGCTAGCCAACAGATTTAACTAGCTAGCTACGTAGCAAAACAGCTGTATAGCCAGGTGACTTAACTAGGTGACATAGCAAGATTGCCTCATGGCTAGCCAGCTCACATAACCAACTACCTACCTACATAGCCTGCTGGCTTGACAGCTGAGTTAACTATCTAACTACGTAGGTAACATGCTGGCCAGCGAGCTGACTTTACTGCATGACTTAACCAGCTAGCCAGCTGGCTAGCCAGCCAATTAAACTAGCTAGCTACCCTGCTTTGCAGCTGTCTAGACAGCTGACTTGACTAAATACTTAACTAGCTAGCTACCTAGCTAGCCAGATGACTTAACTAGCTGAATTAAATAGCTAACTACCTAGCTATCCAGCTGGCTGGGCAGCTGACTTAACTAGTTTACTTATCCTGCTATCAAGCTGGCTGGTCTGCTGACTTAACTAACTGACTTATGTAGCTAGGGTGCTGGCTGGCAAGCTGAATTAACTAGCTGACTTAACCAGCTAGCCACCTGGCTACCCAGCTGACTTAACTAGCTAGCTATCTAGCTAGCAAGCTGGGAAGCCAGCTGAATTAACTAACTGACATAACTCTCTAGCCAACTGGCTAGCCAGATGACGTAACTAGCTTGCTACACAGCTAGCCAGCTGGGAAGTCAGCTGAATTAACTAGTTGACTTAACCTGCTAGCCTACTGGCAAACCAGCTGACTCAACTGCTGACTTAACTCGTTAGCCAGCTGGATAGCCAGCTGAATAAACTAGCTCTCTACAGCTAGCTAGATGGCTAGCCAGCTGACTTAACTAGCTGACTTAATTACATAGCAAGCTGGATATCCAACTGAAATAACTAGCTAGCTTCTTAGCTGACCACCTGGCTAGCCAGCTGACTTAACTAGCTGATATAAATAGCTGGCCTGCTTGCTTGTCAGCTGAATTAAATTGCTTGCTATATAGTTAGCCTGCTGGCTAGCCAGGTGACTAAACTAGGTGACTTAATTAGCTTGCCAGTTCTCAAGACTGCTGAGATAATTAGCAAACTACCGGGCTAGCCAACTGGACAGCCAACTGACATAAGTAGATTACTTAACTAGCTAGCCAGTGGTCTAGACTACTGATATAACTATCTAGCTACATAGCTAGCCTGCTGTCTAGCCAGTTGACTTAACTAGATGACTTAACTAGCTACACAGATGGCTAGCAGGCTGACCTAACTGCCTAAGTACCTAGTTAGCCAGCTGGAGAGCCAGTTGTCTTAACTAGCTAGCTGCCTAGCTAACCAGCTGTCTATTGAGCTGACTTAACTAGGTTATTTAACTAACTACCTAACTGACTAGCCAGCTGACTTAACTAGTTAACTATCTAGCTAGGCAGCTGGCTAGTCAGCTAACTTAACTTGCTGACTTAACTAGCTAGCAAACTAACTTAACTAGCTGACATAACCAGCTAGATACCTAGCACCCCTGCTATTTTAATTGCTGACTTAATGAGCAACCCAGCTGACATAACTTGCTGACTTATATAGCTAGATTCCTAGGTAACCAGCTGACTTAACTAGCCGAAATAACTAACTAGCCAGATGGCTAGCCATCTGACTAAACTAGCGTTTTAACTAGCTAACCACATGGATAGACTACACACTTAATGAGCTGACATATCTAGCTAGGAAGCAGGTTGCCAACTGACTTAACCAGCTGACTTAAGCAGCTAGTCAACTGGCTAGCCAGGTGTCTTAACTAGCTGGCTACATATCTAACCAGCTGGCTAGCCAACTGACTTGCCCAGCTGACTTAAGATAGCAAGCTGGCAAGCCAGCTCACTTAACTAGCTAGATGCCTACATACCCTGCAGGCTAGCCAGTTTACTTAAATATCTGACTTGAATAGCTAGCCTGCTGGCTAGCAAGCTGACATATGTAGCTAGCTACCTGCCTAGCCAGCTGTCTAGACAGGTGACTAAATTACCTGACATAACCAGCTAGCCAGTTGGCTAGCCAGTTGATTTAACAAGCTGACATCACAAGTTAGCCAGGTAGCTATCTAGCTGACTTAACTAGGTAGCTACATACATTGCCAGCTGGCCAGTCAGCTCTCTTAACTAGCTGAATTAACCAGGTTGCCAGCTGGCTAGCCAACTGACTTAACTAGCTCGCTACCTAGCTAGCTGTCTGGCTAGCCAGCTGACTTAAGTAGCAGAGTTAACTAGCTATCTACCTAGCTGGTCAGCTTATATAGTTAACTAACTAGCTAGCTACCTAGCTAGCCCGCTGCCTTAAATAGTTATCTAACCAGCTAGGTACCTATGCTCACTAAATAGTTAGCAGCCTAGTTACCTTGCTGACAATCAGCCAGCTAACTAGTAAGCTTACTCCTTATCTAACGTGCTAGTAGGCTGACTTAATCATCTGACTTAACTCGTTAGTTAAAGAGCTAGCTAGTTGTCTCAACCAGCTGACTTAACTCATTAGCTTACTAACAAGCTTGCCTACTCAACCAGCTGACACAACCCCTTTGCTAACTAGCTAGCTAGCTGACTCTACCAGCTGGTGTAACCCGTTAGTTAACTAACTAACTACCTCACTCAACCTGCTGACATAACCCGTTAGCTAACTAGCTAGCTATCTGTCTTAACCATCTGACTAAATTAGAAAACTGACTTAACTAGCTGACTTAGCTATCTGAATTAACTACTTAGCTAGCTGACTTCACTGGCTGACTTAACAAGTTAGCTATCTGACTTAACTATCTGAATTAAATAGTTAGCTAAGTATTTAAGTAGCTGAATAACTGACTGCTTTAATATTTATCTAACTAGTTAGGTAGCAGACTTAAGTAAGTGACTTATCTAACTAGTTGGGTAGCAGACTTAAGTAAGTGACTTAAATAGTTAACTAACTAGTGAACTAGCTGACTTAACTAGCTTACTTAGCAAGCTATCTCTTTAGCTAGTTGATTAGCAAACTGACTTATCTAGTTGGCTGGATAAAGTGATAGTTTGCTGACTTAACAAGTTGGTTAACAAGTTAGCTAGCTGTTTTACCTAGATGGAAAACGAGTTAAATAACTGACATATCTAGTTGGTTAATGAGTTAGCTAGGTGAATTAACTTGTGGGCTGATGAGTCGGCCAACTACTTAGATTGTTTAACATGTTGGCTGCCTATTCAACCGACTTTTTAGCTGGCTTAAGAAGTGGGCTGACTAGTCGGCTGACTACTGACTACTTAGCTGGGTTAATAAGATGACTGACGAGTTGGCCCACTAGTTAGCAATGTTAACTAGTTTCCTGATTATTTGCCGACCTAACAGGTAGGCCGAATAGTTGTCTGACAAGTTAACTGATCTAACTAGTCAGCCAACTAGTTAGCTGTGCTAACTTGTTGACTGACAAGTTGGTCGACTAGTCGGATGATTGTTTCACTCACTTTATGACTTGGACGTATAGTTGGCGGACTGGTTACGTTACTTAACTAGTCGGCCAGTGCGTGAGCCAACAAGTGAGCAGACTTAGCTAGTTGGTGGGTGAGACAGCCGACTGGTCAGCTGATTTAACAAGTCGGCCAGCGAGTGAGCCGACTGGTAAGCTGACTTAAGTAGTCGACAGGAGAGTGAGACGACTGGTCATCTGACTTAACTAATCTACTGGTGAGTGAGCTGACTGGTCAGCAGACTTTAATCAGCTGGTGAGTGAGACGACTGTCAGAAGATATACTAGTCGGCCAGTGAATGAGCAGACCGGTGAGCCAAATTAATTAGTTGGCCATCGAGTGAGCTGAAGGATGAGATGCCTTAACTAGTTGGCCAGCGAGAGAGCCATTGGTCAGCTGACTTAACTGGGCAGCTGGCGAGCAAGCTGACTAGTTTGCTGTCCTGTTGGCCTGCTAGCAAGCCAACGAGTTAGTTGCGCTTTTGAATGGCGAGTCAGCCAATTAGTTTTCTTACCGTTTGGTAGGTAAGTGAGCAGACTAGTTAGTTGATCTGATGGAAAGCAAGGGAGGCCACTAGTTTGCTGAAAAGCTTGCTGAGTTGCTAGCCCACTTGTTAGCTAAGTAACTAGCTGATTTACTTGCTGACTTAACTAGATATCTAACTAGTTGGCTATGTGGCTGACATAAATAGCTAGCAAACAAGCTATCTAGCTGTCTCTCTAACTGACTTAACTATCTAGCTGATCAATTAGCTGACTAGATAGTTGACTTAAATACCTAGCTGACAAGCAAGCTGACTATCTTGCTGACTTAGCTCACTAGCTGAATAGTTAGCTGACTTGCTAGTTGACTAAACTAGCTAGCTGGCTAGCTATCTGACTTAGCTAGCTGACTAGCTAGTTGGCTGGTTAGCTGGCTAGCCAGCTGACTTAAGTAGCTAGCTACTTGGTTGGCTAGATGGCTGGCCAACTGGATTAATTAGCTAGCTACCTGACTGGTTAGTTGACTAGGCAGCTGGCTATCTAGCTAGATGGCTGGTCAGCTGGCTAGCTAGCTGAAGTAAATAGCCAGCTGGCTGCCTGGACAGTGATAGCCAGCTGGCTCATCTAGGCAGCCACCCAGCTTGTTAGCCAGCTAGCCAGTCAGATTAACTAGATGGTCACCGAACTGACCAACCTGTTAACCAGCCGTCTTAATTTGCCAGCCACCTAGCTAGCCAGCTGGTGAACCAGCTGACTTAACTAGCTGACTTAAGTACATAGGCATCTGGCTATCCAGCTGACTTAACTAGCTCTCTATGAAGCTAGCTAGCTGGCAAGCCAGCTGACTTAACAAGTGACTTAATTACCTATTAAGCTGGAGAGCCAACTGCAATAACTAGCTCACTACTTAGCTAGACAACTGGCTAGCCAGTTGACTTAACTAGCTGACATAAATAGCTGGCCTGCTTGCTAGTCAGCTGAATTAACTTGCTTGCTATATAGTTAGCTAGCTGGCTAGCCAACTGACTAAACTACGTGACTTAACTAGCTAGCCAGCTGTCAAGCCAGCTAATTTAAATAAAAAGGTACCTGTCTAGCCAGCTGGAAAGCCAACTGAATTAACTAGGTGACTTAACTAGCTAGCCAGCGGTCTAGATTGCTGACTTAACTAGGGGACTTAACTAGCTAGCCAGCTGGCTAGCAGGCTAATTTAACTGCCTAGGTACCTGGGTAGCCAGCTTGATAGCCAACTGATTTAACTAGCTAGCTACCTAGGTAACCAGCTGTCTATTAAGCTGACTTAACTAGGTTACATAACTAACTACCTAACTGGCTAGCCAGCTGAGTTAACTCGCTAGCTAACCAGCTGACTTAACTAGCTAGCAAGGTAACTTAACTAGCTGATTTAACCAGCTAGATACCTTGTTCGCCAGCTGGTTTAACTAGCTGGCTTAACTAGATTGCTACCTAGATAGCCATCCAGCTAGTCTCTGAGTTAACTTGCTAACTTATCGAGCTACACAACTGGCATAACTAGCTCACTTATATAGCTAGATTCCCTGGCAAACAACTGACTTAATTAGCAGAATAACTACCTGGCCAGATCGCTAGCCATCTAACAATTAGATTTTTAACTAGCTAAACCAGCTGGATAGCCAAGAGACTTAACGAGCTGACTTAACTAGCTAGGCTGAAGGTTGCTAGCTGACTTAACTAGCTGACTTAACCAGCTAGTCACCTGGCTTTCCAGGTGACATAACTAGCTGGCTACCTATCTAGCCAGCTGGCTAGCCAACTGACTTACGTAGATGACTTAAGATAGCAAGCTGGCAAGCCAACTCACTTAACTAGCTAGATGCCTACATATCCTGCAGGCTAGCCAGGTGACTTAACTTTCTGACTTGAATATCTAGCCTGCTGGCTAGCAAGCTGACATACCTAGCTAGCTACCTGCCTACCCAGCTGGCCAGACTGCTGGCTAAATTAGCTGACTTAACCATCTAGCCAGTTGGCTAGCCAGCTGACTTAACATGCTGACATCACTAGCTAGCCAAGTAGCTATCTAGCTGACTTAACTAGCTAGCTACATATATGGCCAGTTGGCTAGCCAACTCACTTAACTAGCTGAATTAACCAGCTAGCCAGCTGGCTTGCCAACTGACTTAACTAGCTCGCTACCTAGCTAGCCATCTGGCTAGACAGCTGACTTAAGTAGCTGAGTTAACTTCCTAGCAAACTAGTTGACTGGCTGACTTTTATATTTAGCTAACTAGCTAGCAACATAGCTATCCAGCTGACTTAAATAGTTATCTAACCAGCTATCTACCTAGCTAAAAAGCTGACTTAAGTAGTTAGTGGCACAGCTAGCTTGCTGACTTAACCAGCTAGCTAACTAGTAAGCTTACTCCTTATCTAACGTGCTACCTAGCTGACTTAATCATCTGACTTAACTCATTAGCTAAAGAGCTATCTAGCTGACTCAACCAACTGACTTAGCTCATTAGCTAACTAGCTAACTTGCCTACTCAAGCAACTGACAAAACCCGTTTGCTAACTAGCTAGCTAGCTGATTCAACCAGCTGGCTTAACCCATTAGTTTACTAGCCAACTACCTCACTCAACCTGCTGACTTAACCCTTTAGCTAACTACCTAGTTAACTGTCTTAACCATCTGACTAAATTAGAAACCTGACTTAAATAGCTGAGTTGGCTATCTGACTTAACTACTTAGCTAACTGACTTCACTTTCCGACTTAACAAGTTAGATAGCTGACTTAACTACCTGAATTAAATAGTTAGCTAACGAGTTAAGTAGCTGAATAACTAGTTGCTTTAATAATTATCTAACTAGTTAGGTAGCAGACTTAAGTAGTTGGCTTAAAATAGTTAGGTAACTAGTGAGCTAGCTGACTTAGCTAGCTTACTTAACTAGCTAGCTGGTTAACTAGCTGACTTAGCTAGCTTGCTTAGCTAGCTGGCTAACGAGATAGCTAGCTGATTAATGAGTTGGTTAACGAGTTAGGTAACCTTTTAACTAGTTGGTAAACGAGTTAAATCGCTGACTTAATGAGTGGGTTAATGAATTAGTTAGGTAAATTAAATTGTGAGCTGATGAGTCGGCCAACTACTTAGATTGTTTATCACGTTGGTTGCCTACTCAGTTGACTTGTTTGCTGCCTAAAGATGTCGGCCGACTTGTTAGCTGGCTTAAGAAGTCTGCCTACTTGTGGCACATCCAGTTAGCTTGGTTAGCAAGATGACTGACGAGTTGTCCCACTAGTTAGCAATGTTAAATGTTAAATAGTTGCCTGCTCCTTTGCTGACCTAACTAGTTGGTCAACTAGTTGGCTGACAAGTTAGCTGACGTGATAAGTTGGTCAAATAGTTGGACGATTGTTTAGCTCACTTTACTACTTGGATGGCTAGTTGGTGGACCAGTTACCTGACTTAACTAGTAGGCCAGCACGTGATCCAACAGGTGAGCTGACTTAACTAGTCAATGGGCAAGAAAGCCAACAGCTCAGGTGACTTAACAAGTTTGGAAGTGAGTGAGCCGACTAGTAAGCTGACTTAACTAGTCGGCCAACAAGTGAGCTGACTGCTCAGCTGAATTAACTAATCTGCTGGTAAATGAGCTGACTGGTCAGCTGATTTTAGTCAGCTGTCAAGTGTGACGACTGTTTAGAAAACTTAACTAGTTCGTCGATGAGTGAGCAGATCAGCGAGCTGAACTAACTTGTTGGCCATCGAGTGAGCCAATGTGTTTGATGCCTTAACTAGTCGGCCAGCAAGAGAGCCATTGGTGAGCTGACCTAAATTGTTAGCTGGCGAGCAAGTTGACTAGTTAGCTGTCTTGTTGGTCTGTGAGCAAGACTATGGGTTAGTTGAATTTTTTGCTGGCACGTGAGCCGACTAGTTTGCTGACGATTGGTAGTTGAGCAAGCAGACTAGTTAGCTGAACTGATGGAAAGCATGTGAAGCCACTAGTAAGCTGATCAACTCGATGAGTTGCTAGTCAACAAGTTAGCTAAGTAACTAGCTGATTTATTAGCTGACTTAACTAGATAGCTGACTACCTAACTGGATATGTGGCTGACATAACTAGCTAGCAAACAAGCTATCTAGATTTCTATCTAGCTGACTTAGCTAGCTATCTAACCAGCTATTTAGCTGGCTAGCTGACATAACTATCTAGCTAATTAGTTAGTTGATTAGATAGCTGACTTCAATAGATAGTGGAGAAGCAACCTGACAACCTAGGTCACTTGACTAGCTAGCTGAATAGTTAGCTGACTTACTAGTTGACTAAACTAGCTAGCTGGCTAGCTAGCTGTCTTAACTAGCTAACTAGCTAGTTGACTGGCTAGCTGGGTAGCCAGCCGATTTAACTAGCTAGATAACTGGTTGGCAGGATGGCTAGCCAACTGGCTTAACTAGCTAGCTACCACACTGACTAGTTGGCTAGGCAGCCAGCTGGCTAGCTAGAGGGTTGACCAGCTGGTTAGCTAGCTGAATTAAATAGCCAGCCGGCTGGCTGGACAGTCTGATAGTCAGTCAGCTTAACCAGCCGGTCAACCTACTGGTCAGCCGGCTATACAGCCAGCTTAACTAGAAGGACACCTATCTAACCAGCCTGTTAACCAGCCGTCTTAACTTGCCAGCCACCTAGTTAGCCAGCCAGCGAACCAGATGACTTGACTAGCTGACAAGGAGATAGCCATCTGGCTAACAACCTGGCTTAACTAGCTAGCCACCAAGCTAGCCAGTCGGAAAGCTGGCTCTCTTAACCAGCTGACTTACCTAACTAGCAAGTGGGCTAGCCAGCTGACTTAATTAGCTAGGTATCTACCTATCCAGGGGGCTGGCCCGTTGTCTTAACTAGCTGACATAACAAGCTAGACAGTTGGCAAGCCAGCTGACATAACTAGCTGGCTACCAAGCTAACCAGATGGCTAGCCACTTGAATTAAATAGCTGACTTAACCAACTAAGCAACTGACTAGCCAGCTAACTCAACTAGGTGACAACTTGTTAGTCAGCTGGCTAGCCAGTTCACTTAATTAGCTGACATCACTAGATAGCCAGGTGGCTAGTCAGCTTACTTAACTAGCTAGCTACCTACGTATCAACCTGGCTTACCAGATGACTTAACTACCTGATGTAAAGAAGTAGCCAGCTGGCTAGCCAGCAGACTTATCTAGCTAGCTATACTTTCAGACAGCTGGCTAGCCAGCTGACTTAACTAACTGACTTAATTAGTTAGGCTGTGGACTCAAGAAGCTGAGTTAACTAGGTAGCTAACTACCAAGCCAGCTGTCATAACTAGCTGATTTATCTAGCAAACTACCTAGCTAGCTATTATAGAGCTAGTTGACTTAACTAGGTGACTTAACTAACTAGCTCACTGAATATCTAGCTGACTTAACTAGTTAGCTTCATAACTAGCCAGCTGACAAGTAGCTGAAATATATAGCGAGACAGATGGCTGCCCATCTGACATAACTAGATTTTTAACTTGCTAGGCAGCTGGCTTTACAACTGACTTAACGTGCTGACTTAGCTAGCTACCCAGCTTGTTAGCCAGCTCAGTAAACTAGCTGACATAACTAGCTGGCCAGCTGGATAGCCAGCTGACTTAATTGCTTAGCTACCTAGCTAGCAAGCAGCCTAGCCGGCTGACTTAACTAGCTGACTTAATGAAGTAGTCAGCTGGCTAGATATCAAACTTAACTAGCTAACTACTTAGCTAGACAGCTGGATAGCCAGCTGACAACTAGCTGATATAGCTAGACTAATGGCTAGCCAACTGACATAACTAGCTACCTACTTACACAGCCCACTGACTTGCCAGCTGACTTAACTACCTAACTACATAGCTAACCGGCTGGCCCACATGCTGACTTAATTATGTGACTTAACGAGCTAGCCAGGTGGCTAGCCAGCTGACTTAACTAGATAACTACCCTCATAGGCAGCTGGCTAGCCAGCTGATTTAACTGACTTAACCAGCTAGCCAGCTGATTAACTAGCTGACTTAACTAGCTAGCTACATATTTCTCCAGTTGAGTTAACTAGCTGATTTAACTAACTAGCTACCTAGCTAGACAGCTGGTTGGTCAGCTGACTTAACTATCTGACTTAATTAGCTAGCCAGATAGGTAGCAAGCTGAATTAAATACCTGACATAACCAGGTAGCCAACTAACTAGCCAGCTGATTTAACTAGCTACCTACGTAGCCAGCCAACTGGGAAGCAGGCTAAATTATCTAGTTGAATTAACTAGTTAGCGAGCTGGCTAGCCAGCTGACTTAACAAGCTTAATACCTAGATAGCTAGCTGGCTAGCCATCTGACTTAATGAGTTGACTTAATCAGATAACCAGCTGTCTAGCACGCTGACTTAATTGCCTAGCTACCTAGCTAGACAGCTGTATAGCCAGCTGACTTAACTAGCTAGCTACCTAAGTAGCCTGCTGTCTTGCCAGCTGACTTAACTACCTAGCTATCCAGCTTGCTAGTGAGCTGACTTAACAAGGTTACTTAGCAAACTGGCTAGCCAGTTGACTTCATTAGCTAGCTACACAGCTAAACAGCTGGCTAGCCAGCTGAGTTAACTCACTGACTTAACTAGCTAGCAAGCTGATTTAATTAGCTGAATGAACCAGCTAGATACCTAGCTAGCCAGCTGGCTTATCTACTTGGCTCAAGTAGCTAGCTACCTATCTAGCTATCTAGCTAGCCAGCTGACTTAACTAGCTGACTTAACTAGCTGACTAGCTGACATAACTAGCTGAATTATATAGCTAGCTTCCTAGCAAGCCAACTGTTTTAACGAGCTGAAATAACTAGCTAGCCAGATGTATAGCCATCTGAATAGACTAGATTTTGACTAGCTAACCAGCTGGATAGCCAACTGACATAATGAGCTGTCTTAACTAGGTAGTCAGCTGCTTGCCAGCTGACTTAACTAGCTGACTTAAACAATTAGTCAGTTGCCTAGCTAGTTGACTGAACCAGCTGGCTCTCTAGCCAACTTTCTAGCCACCTGACTTACCTAGCTGACTTAAGTTGGCAAGTTGGGTAGCCAGCTCATTAACTAGCTAGC
>NW_007243701.1:0-488 GCF_000164805.1 Carlito syrichta
ACTGTTTTAACGAGCTGAAATAACTAGCTAGCCAGATGTATAGCCATCTGAATAGACTAGATTTTGACTAGCTAACCAGCTGGATAGCCAACTGACATAATGAGCTGTCTTAACTAGGTAGTCAGCTGCTTGCCAGCTGACTTAACTAGCTGACTTAAACAATTAGTTGCCTAGCTAGTTGACTGAACCAGCTGGCTCTCTAGCCAACTTTCTAGCCACCTGACTTACCTAGCTGACTTAAGTTGGCAAGTTGGGTAGCCAGCTCATTAACTAGCTAGCTAACTGCCTAGCCAGCATGTTAACCAGCTGACTTAACTAGTTGACTTGAACTTCTAGCCTGCTGGCTAGCCAGCTGGATTAGCTAGCAAGCCAGCAAGTGAGCCAGACAACTAACCAGCTAACTTAACTCGCTGACTAATCAAGCTAGTAAGCCGGCAAGCTAGATGACTTAATTAGCTAGCTACCTACATAGACAGGTGGCTAGTCAG
>NW_007243703.1:0-1059 GCF_000164805.1 Carlito syrichta
GGTAAGCTAGTTATGTCAGCTAGTTTAGTCAGTTGACTAACCAGCTGGCTAGCTAGTTAAGCCAAGTCGTTAAGTCAGTTGTCTATCCAGCTCGCTAACTATTTAAAAACTAGTAACATCAGATGCGTAGACAGCTGGCTCGGTAGTTGTTTCAGCTGGTTAAGTCAACTGGCTAGGTAGGTAGCTAGCTAGTTAATTCAGCTAGATATGTCAGCTAGCTGGCTAGTTAAGTCAACTAGTTAACTCACCTAGCTATATGATAGCTAGCTAGGGAGCTAGCTAGCTAAAGCAGCTAGTAAAATCAGCTGACTAGGTAGGCAGCTAGCTAGCTAAGTCAGTTAGTTAAGTAAGCAGGCTAGCTAGTTAGGTCACCTAGTTAAGTCAGCTCCATGGCCAGCAGGTTAGCTAGGTAGTTAGGTAGTTAAGTTGGCTGGCAAGTCAGTGGGCTATGTATGTAGGTAGCTAGTTATGTCAGCTGACAAGAAATCAGGCGACTAGTTATGTCAGCTAGTTGTCAGCTGTCTATCCAGTTGTCTCTCTAGGGAGCTAGCTAGTTAAGTCTGTGGGCTAGCCAGCTGGCTACTTTGTTAAGTCAGCTAGTTTAACTAGCTGTCTAGCCTGATGGATAGCTATGTAGCTATGCAATTGAGTCAGCTGGCTAACAAGCTGGCTAGCTAGTTAAGTCAGCTTGTTAAGTCAACCTGCTAGCCAGCTTGCCAGCTAGTTAGCTAGCTAGTTATATCAGCTGTATAGCCATCTGACTAGATATTTAAGTCACCTAGATACGTTAGCTGACTAACCTGCTGGCCAGCTAGGTATCTTGCTATTTAAGTCAGCTGCCTAGACAGCTGACTAGCTATATAAGTCGCCTAGTTAATTCAGCTGGCTAGCCAGCTGGCTAGTTATGTAGCAAGCTACTTAATTCAACTGGCTAGAAAGATGGTCAGCTAGTTAAGAGAGCTAGTTAACTCAGCTGGCTAGCCAGCTGGAAAGCTAGGGAGTGACCTAGTTAAGTCAGTTGGCTGGCCAGATTGCTGGCTAATTAAGTCAGCTAGTTTA
>NW_007243704.1:0-785 GCF_000164805.1 Carlito syrichta
CAGATAGCTAGCTAATCAGCTAGCTAAGTCAACTAGCTCACTAGTTAGCTAACTGTTTAAGTCAACTACTTAATTTGCTACCTAACTACTTAGGTAATTAGATAGGTCTGTTAGTTATTCAGATAGTTAAATAGTTAGCTAGCTATTTAATTCAGGTAGTTAGGTCAGCTAGCTAACTATTTAAGTCAACCAGTTAAGTCGGCTAGCTAAGTAGTTAAGTCAGGTCGCTAAGTCAGCAAGTTAAGTCAAATTTCTAATTTAGTCAGCTGGTTAAGACATCTAGCTGGCTAGTGACCTAACGGGTTAAGTTAGTAGGTTGAGTCAGGTAGTTAGCTAGGTAACTAACAGGTTAAGTCAGCTGGTTGAGTCAGCAAGCTAGCTAGTTTGCAAATGGGTTGAGTCAGCTGGTTTAGTAGGCTAGCTAGCTAGTTAGCTAATGAGTTGTCAGCTGGATGAGTCAGCTCGCTAGCTAGTTAGCTAATGAATTAAGACAGCTGGTTGTGTCAGCTAGGAAACTCATTAGCTAACTAGTTAAGACAGATAATTAAGTCACCTAGCTACGACGTTAGATAACGAGTAAGCTAAATAATTATCTAGCTGGTTAAGTCAGCTAGCTAGCTAGGCAGCTAAATATTTAAGTCAGCTTGATAGCTGGTAGCTAGCTAGTTAGCTAACTATTTAAGTCAGCTGGCAAGCTACGTAGCAAGCTAGTTAGCTAACTATTTAAGTCAGCTGTCTATCTATTTAGCTAACTAATTAAGTCAGCTGGCTAGGCCACTGGCTGA
>NW_007243705.1:0-430 GCF_000164805.1 Carlito syrichta
GTTAACTAGTTGGGTGCATTCCTGGGTTTCTGGCCTGGGAAACTGGGTAGATGGACGTTCTGTCTGCTGAGACCAGGAAGGTGGAGGGAGGGAAGAGGAGACATTCTTGGGGAATAGTATATGGAGAGTTTATTTGGGACCTGCTAAATCCAAGAATACCCTACCCGACATCCAGTAGAGCTGTCTAGTAGCGGAATATAAAGTGTGCTTGCAACAGGTTTTGGCCTATAGGAGGTTCTTAAAGCCTTGGGAATGGACATCATTCAAGGAGAGATTATTGAGGGGAAAGAAGGTTTTCCGATCTAGCCTGAGAAGCATTCACATTTGAAGATTAGTGGAGCAGGGGTAACCTACAGGTGAGAGATCTGGACTAGAGAGTGATTCTCAACTAGGGTAGTGCCTCCTCCTCAGGGACAATTGGAAATGTGTG
>NW_007243706.1:0-689 GCF_000164805.1 Carlito syrichta
CATCTGGGAAGACAGCCCAATCCTCAGGTTCTCCAGATTCAAGCTGTGGAGACAAAGAAGAAGAACAGAACAAGAGCCCAGGATCCAGCACTCATGAGCTCGGTGGCCATCGCGCTACCTCTCAGGGCCTCTGCCATCAGAGCACATAGAATGCAGCCTGCCCTTCCACATGCCTAGAACCACGGTGAGGAGCCACGAGGGAGAGAAAAGAGATCGAAAGCTGAAGTGCAGTATACATGTGAGATCCAAAGAGTGGGAAGATCCCTTTGGGTGCCACACTCTGCTTGGAGGGAGGCAACACTCTGACACAGAGTACTGTCACATTGCACATTGCCCTGTTTCCCCGATCAATGTAGCACTCTAACCCACCCCATGTGGGTAAAAAAAAACCTTACACACATTTCCAATTGTCCCTGAGGAGGAGGCACTACCCTAGTTGAGAATCACTCTCTAGTCCAGATCTCTCACCTGTAGGTTACCCCTGCTCCACTAATCTTCAAATGTGAATGCTTCTCAGGCTAGATCGGAAAACCTTCTTTCCCCTCAATAATCTCTCCTTGAATGATGTCCATTCCCAAGGCTTTAAGAACCTCCTATGGGCCAAGACCTGTTTCAAGCACACTGTATATTCCGCTACTAGACAGCTCTACTGGATGTCGGGTAGGGTATTCTTGGATTTAGCAGGTCCC
>NW_007243707.1:0-9975 GCF_000164805.1 Carlito syrichta
TGTCTTAAATAGCTAGCAAGCTGGCTTTAGAGCTGACATAACTAGCTAGCTACCTAGCTATCCAGCTGTCTAGCCAGTTAACTTAACTAGGTTACATAAATATCTAGCCAGCTGGCTATTTAGCTGGCTAGCTGACTTAATGATCTAGCTGACTAACTAGCTGAAGACATAGTTGACTTAACTAGCTAGCTGAATAGCAAGCTGACTAGCTAGCCACCTATCTGTCTAGCTAGCCACCTACCAGACCAGCCTGATAATGAGCCATCATAACTTGCCAGGCACGTAACTAGCCAGCTGGCTAACCAACTGTATTATCTAGCTGAATTAACTAGATATCTATCCAGCTAGTCTGCTGGCTTAACTAGCTATCCACCTAGCTACCCAGCTGGCTAGCAAGCTAACTTAACTCACTGACATAACTAGCTATCTACCTAGCTAACCAGTTGGCTAGCCACTTGAACTAATTAGCTGACTTAACCTTCTAGCCAGATGGCTAGCCAGCTCACTCAACTAGTTGACTTAAATAGTTAGCCAGCTGGCTAGCCAGCTGCCTTAACTAGTTGACATCACTAGCTAGACAGGTGGCTAGCCTG
Organism: Carlito syrichta; assembly: GCF_000164805.1. Lineage (NCBI taxonomy): Eukaryota > Metazoa > Chordata > Mammalia > Primates > Tarsiidae > Carlito > Carlito syrichta. The sequence continues at coordinate 594 of NW_007243707.1, forward strand.
CAGACTTAACTATCTAGATACCTATGTATCCCGCTGGATTCCCAGCTGACCTAACTACCTAGCTTCCTAGCTAACCATCTGGCTAGCGAGGTGAGTTAACTAAGTGACTTAACTAGCTAGCCAGCTGGCAAGCCAGCTAACTTAACTAGCTAGCTACCCAACCTAGGCAGGTGGCTAACCAACTGACTTAACTAGCTGACTTATTTAGCTAGCCAGCTGATGTAACTAGCTGACTTAACTAACTAGCTATCTAGCAAACCACTGACTTTACTAGCTGAAATAACTTGCTAGCTTCCTAGCTAGCTATCTAGCAGGGAAGCCAACTTAGCTATGTGACTTAAATGGCTGGCTACCTAGCTAGCCAGTTGACTTTACTAGCGGAAATATCTAGGTAGACAGCTGTCTAGCCAACTGAATTAACTTGCTTTTTAACTAGCTAACGAGTTAGCTAGCCAACTGACTTAACGAGAGGAATTAATTAGATAGCCAGCTGGTTAGCCATCTGATTTAACTAGTTGATTAATGAACTAGGCAGCTGGCCTGCCAGGTGACTAAATTAGCTGGCATTGCTAGTTATCCAGCTGACTAGCAGGTGGACTTAACAAGCTCTCTACCTATTTAGCCACCTGGAAAGCCAGCTTTCTTAACTAGCTGACTTTATTAGCTAGCCAGCCAGATAGTCAACTGACTTAACTAGGTCACTACCAAGCTAGCCAGCTGGCTAGTCAGCTGACTTAACTAGCTATTTTTACAAGCTGGACTGCTTACTATCCAGTTGAATTAACAAGCTTGCTACATAGCTAGCCAGCTGGCTATCCAGCTGTATTAACAAGGTGACTTATCTTGCTAGCAAGCTGTCTAGCGAGCTGACATAACTGGCAAGCTACCTACCTAGGCAGCTGGCTAGTCAGTTGACTTAATTTGGTCACTTAACTCTCTAGCCAGCTGGCTAGACAGCTGACATAACTAGCTAGCTACCAAGCTAGCATGCTGTCTTGCCAGCTGACTTAACTAACTGAATTAACTAGCTAGCCAGCTGGCTGACCAGCTGAATTATTTGCCCAGTTACCTAGCTAGCCAGCAGGCTAGCCAGCTGACTTAACTAGCTGACTTAACGAAGGAACCAGCTGGCTAGTCAGCAGACTTAACTAGCTAGCTACCTAGCTAGACAGGTGAACAGTCAGTTGACTTATCTAGTTGACATAACTAGACACCTGATGGCTAGCCAGCTGAATTAATTAGCTACCTACCTACATAACCTCCTGGCTTGCAGGCTGACTTAACTACCTAACTACCTAGCTAAACTACTGTCCACCGTTTTGACTTAACTAGGTGACTGAACTAGCTAGCTAGCTGGCTAGCCAACTGACTTAACTAGCTAGCTATACTTCTAGGCAGCTGGCTAACTCACTGACTTAACTAGCTAGCAAACTGACTTAACTAGCTGATTGAACTAGCTAGCTACTTAGCTAGCCATCTGACTTAACTTGATCTTTTAACTAGATAGTTACCTAGCTAGCTAACATGTAGCTAGTTTACTTAACAAGTTGACTTATATATCTAACTAGCTGACATATCTAGCTGACTTAACTAGTTAGCTTCTAAACTAGCCAGAGGACTTAACTAGCTGAAATAACTAGCGAGCCAGCAGGCTACCCATCTGATGTAACTAGCTTTTTAACCAGCTGGCTAGACAACTGACTTAATGAGTTGAATTAACAAGCTAGCCAGCTAGTCAGCCAGTTGACTAAACTTGCTGACTTAACTAGCTGTCCAGCTGTCTAGTCAGCTGACTTAATTGCCTAGCTACATATGTAGCCAGCAGCCAAGCCAGGTAATTTAACTAGCTGTCTTAATAAAGTAGACAGTTCACAAGCCAGCAGAAGAAACTAGTTAGCTACCTGGCTAGGCAGTTGGATAGTCACTTGTCTTAACTAGCTGACAAAACTGGATAGTTTGATTGCTAGCCAGCTGACTTAACTAGCTACCTACCTAAATAAACTGCTGGTTTGGTAGCTGAATTAACTACCTACCAACCTAGATAACCTGCTGTCCTGCACGTTGACTTAACTAGGTTACTTGACTGGCTAGCCAGCTGGCTAGCCAGCTGCCTTAACTAACTAGCTACACTGCTAGGCAGCTGGTTAGACAGCTGTCTTAAGTAACTGACTTAACTAGCTAGCCAGCTGCCTTATCTAGCTTACTTAACTAGCTAGCTACCTAGCTAGCCAGCTGACTTAACTAGCAGACTTAACTATCTAGCTATCTAGCAAGAATGCTGGCTGGCCAGATAATTTAACTAGCTGATTTTACCTGCTAGTCAGCTGACTGGACAGCTGAATAAACTATCTGTCCTAACCTGCGTGCTAGCTGGCTAGCCATCTGACTTAACTAGCTAGCTACCTACCTAGCCAGCTGGAAAGCCAACTGAATTAACTAGCTGACTTAACTAGCTATACCACTTGCTATCCGGCTAACTTAACAAGCTTGTTACCCACCTAACCAGCTGGCAAGCCAGCTGACTTAACAAGGTGGCAAGCTGACTTAACTAGCTGACTTAACCAGTTAGGCACCTAGCTTGCCTGCTTGCATAGATAGCTGTCTTAAGTAATAAGCTACCTAGCTACCCAGCTGATTTAACTAGCTGACTTAACTAGCTAGCTACCTGACACGACTAGCTGACATATATCTAGCTTCTGATCTAGCCAGCTGAATTAACTAGCTGAAATAACTAGCTAGCCAGATGACTAGCCTTGTGACTTAACTAACTTTATAACTAGCTAACCAGCTGGATAGCCAACTAACTTAACGAGCTGAATTAACTAGCTTGTCAACTGGTTGCCAAGTGACTTAACTAGCTAACTTACCCAGCAAGTCAGTTGGCTAGACAGCTGCCTTAAATAGGTGGCAACCTATATAGCCACCTTGCTAGCCAGTTGACTTACCTAGCTGAATTTAGCTAGCAAGCTGGCTAGCCAGCTCAATTAACTAGCTAACTACCTGCCTAGCCAGTAGGCAAGCTTGCTGACTTAACTAGCTGATTTGAACAGCTAGCCTGCTGGCTGGCAAGCTGGCTTATCTAGCTAGCTACCTACCAAGCCAGCTGGCTAGACAGCTGACTAATCTAGCTAACTTAACCAGCTACCCAGTTAGCTACACAGTTGATTTAACTCACTGACATCACTAGCTAGCCAGGTAGCAATCTAGCTGATTTAACTAGCTAGCTAACTACATTGCCAATTTGCTTGCCAGCTCTCTTAACTAGCTGAATTATTGAGTTAGCGATTTGGCTAGCCAACACAGTTAACCGGCTTGCTACCTAGTTAGCAAGTTTGCTAGCCAGCTGACTTAACTAGCTGACTTATGCTAACTACCTATCTAACCATCTGACAAATAGTTATCTCACTAGATAGCTACCTAGCTATACAGCTGACTTAAGAAATTAGCTAACTACCTAGCTAACAATCTGACTTAAATAGTTAGGTGCCTAGCTAGCTAGCTGACTTAACCAGATGGGTATTTAGTTAGCTTATTCGTTATCTAACATTCTAGCTAGCTGACAATTATCTGACTTAACTCATTAACTAATGAGCTAGATCGCTGACACAATCAGCTGACTTAACTCGTTAGTTAACTGACTACTTGGTTGACTAATCCAGCTGTTTTAACTGGCTAGCTAACTAGCTAGCTAGCCTTCTCTAGCAGTTGACTCAACCCGTTTGCTAACAAGCTAGCCTGCTGACTCAACCAGCTGACTTAACCTGTTAGTTAATTAACTAACTACCTGAATCAACCTATTGACTTAACCCATTAGCTAATTACCTAGCTAGCTGTCTTAACCAGTTTACTAACTAGGTACCTGACTTAACTAGCTGACTTAGCTAGCTGACTTAACTACTTAGCTAGCTGACTTACCTGACTGACTTAACTAGTTAGCTAGCTGACTTAACTACCTGAATTAAATAGTTAGCTAACTATTTAGCTAGCTGAATAACTATCTGACTTAACTAGTTAGCAAACTATTTAGGTATCCGACTTTAGTAGCTGACTTAGTTAGCTAACAGTGAGCTAACTGTCTTAGCTAGCTCACTTAGCTAGCTAGCTAATTAGCTAGCTGACTTAGCTTGCTGACTTTACTAGTTGGCTAAAGAGTTAGCTAGCTGAATTAATGAGTTGGTTATCATGTTAGCTAATTGTTTTAACTATTTGGTAAACGAGTTAACAAGCTGTCTTAGTTGGGTAATGAGTTAGCTAGGTGACAACTTGTTGGCAGATGATGCGGACGACTACTTATCTGTTTTAACACGTTGGCTGACTATTCGGCTGACTTGTTAGCTGGCTTAACAAGTCGGCCATCTAGTTGGCTGACTAGTTAGCTGGGTTAGTTAGTTGACTGAGTTGGTCCATAAGTTAGCTTGGTTAACTAGTTGGCTGGCTAGTTTGCTCACCTAACTAGTCAGCTGACTAGTTGGCCGACCAATTAGCTGATCTAATGAGTCAACCCACAAGTTAGCTGACATAACTTGTCAGCTTACCAATTGGCCTAGTAGTCGGCCAATTTGTTAGCTGACTTAAATAATTTGCAGGCTAGTCAGCCAGCCGACAGGTTAGGTTACTTAACTTGTCAGCAGGAAAGTGAGTCCACAGGTGAACTGCCTTAACTAGTTGGCTGGTGAGTGAGCCGACTGGTCAGCTGACTTAACTATTAGGTCCTCGAGTGAGCCGACTCATCAGCTGACTTAATTATTCAGCCGACAAGTGAGTTGACTGGTCAGCTGACTTTTGTAGGCTAGCAAGAGATCTGATTGGTCACAATAGTTAACTAGTCGACCGGCGAGTGACCAGACATGTGAACTGCCTTAAATAGTCAGCCAATGTGCGAGCCGACTGGTAAGCTGATATAACTAGTCTGCTGACGAGCATGCCGACTAGTTAGCTCACCTGTTGGCCTGTGAACAAACCAACAAGTTAGTTGACCTGTTGGCTGGCGACTGAGTTGACTAGTTTGCTGACCAGTTTGCAGGTGAGGGAGCTGACTAATTAGTTTACCTGATGGAAAGCGAGCTAGCCCACTAGTTATCTGAACAGATAGCTGAGTTGCTAGCCGACTAGCTAGCTAAGTAACTAGCTGATTTGCTAGCTGACTTAACTAGCTAGCTGACTAGCTAGCTGGCTATCTAGCTGACATAAATAGCTAGCAAACAAGCTATCTAACTCTCTAGCTTGCTGACTTCACTAGCTGAATAGATAGCTGAATAGTTAGCTGAGTTGCTAGCTGACTTAACTAACTAGTTGTCTAGCTAGCTGATTAACTAACTGACTAGCTACATTGCTTGATAGCTGGATAGTCAACTGACTTAAAGAGTTAGTTAACTGGTTGTCTACAACTCTAGCCAGCTGGCTTAATTAGCTAGCTAACTGGCTGACAGGCTGGATAAGCAGCCAGCTAGCTAGTTAGTGGGTGGACTTGGTGGCTAGCCACCTGGGTTAAGTAGCCATCTTGATGAATGGACAGTCAGGGAGACAACTGGATTAACTAGCCAGGCACCCTGCTGTTTAGCTGGATATCCAACTGGCTTAACTAGTGGGCAACCTAACTTACCAGTCTGCTAACCCACCAGCTTAACTTGCCAGCCACCTAGCTAGCCTGTCAGCTCACAAGCTTACTTAACTAGCTGACTTAACCAGATCGCCATCCAGCTAGCCAGCAAGCTTAACTAACTAGCCACCAAGCAACCCAACTGGCTAGCCAGCTCACTTAACTCACTGAATTAATTAGCTAGCCAGCTTACTTAATTACCAAGCTATCTGCCTAGCCAATTGTCTAGCCAGCTGATTTAACTACCTGACAAACTAGGCAGCTGGCTAACCAGGTGATGTAACTAGCGAGTTACTCAGCTAACCAGTTGGCTAGCCACTTGAATTAACTAGATGACTTAACTTGCCAGGCAGCTGTCTAGTCTGCTGACTCAACTAGCTGACATAACTAGATAGCCAGCTGGCTAGCCTGCTGACTTAACTAGTAGACATCACTAGCTAGACAGGTGGCTAACCAGCTGACTTATATAGCTAGCTAGCTACGTATCTCGCTGGCTTGCCAGCTGATTTAACTACATAGCTAACTAGATAAACAGCTGGCTAGCGAGATGACTTAACTAGGTGACTTAAGTAGTTAGCCAGCTGGCTAGACAGCTCACTTAACAAGCTAGCTACATATCAAGGCTGCTGGCAAGCCAACTGACTTCACTAGCTAGCTACCCAGCTAGCCAGCTGACTTTACTAGCTGAAATAACTAGTTAGCTACCTAGCTAGCTAACTACATAGTTAGGTGACTTAACTAGCTGATTTAACTACCTATCTAGCTGATATAACTAGCTGAACTAACTTGCTATCTACCTAGCTAGCCAGCTGACTTAACTAGCTGAAATAACTAGCTAGCCAGCTGTGTAGCCATCTGACTTAACTGACTTTTTAACAAGCTAGCGAGCTGGATAGCCAACTGACTTAGAGGTGACAACTTAATTAACTATTTGAATAATGAGCTAGGCTGCTGACCAACCAGGTGACTATACTAGCTGACTTACCTATATATCCAGGTGGCTAGCCAGCTGACTTGATAACTAGCTGGCATAACTAGCTCTCTACATAGCTAGCTAGTTTGCTAGCCAGCTGACTTACCTAGCTGATTAATTAGCTTGCCAGTGGCTAGCTAACTGTCTCAAGTAGCTCACTAACTAGCTAGCCCGCTGGTTAGCCAGCTGACTTAAATAGCTGACATAAATAGCTGGCCTGCTTGCTAGTCAGCTGAATTAACTAGCTTGCTATATAGCTAGCTAGCTGCCTAGTCAGCTGACTAAACTAGGTGACTTAACTAGTCTTTTGTCTAGCCAGCTGACTAAATTAGAAAGCTACCTAGCTAGCCGACGGTCTATCCAGCTGACTTAATTAGGTGACTTAACCAGCTAGACAGCAGGCTAGAGAGTTGACTTAACTATCTAGCTTCCTAGCTAGCCAGCGGTCTAGTCAGCTGACTTAACTAGGTGACTTAACTAGCTAACCTAGTGGCTAGCAGGCTGACAACTGCCTAGGTAACTAGCTAGCCAGCTGGATAGCCAGCTGACTTTACAAGCTAGCTACCTACATATCCCACAGGGTTTCCAGCTGACTTATCTATCTAGATACCTAGATAAACAGCTGGCTAGTGAAGTGACTTAACTAGGTTACTTAACTAGCTATCTGACTGGCTAGCCAGTTGACAACTAGGTAGCGACACAGCTAACCAGTTGGCTAACAGCTGACTTAACTCGCTGACTTAACTAGCTAGCATGCTGACTTATCTAGCTTACTTAAGCAGCAAGCTACCTAGTTAGCCACCTGGCTTCTGTAACTGGCTTAACTAGCTAGCTGTCTAGCTAGCTATCTAGCTAGCTATCTAGCTAGTCAGCTGACTTAACTAGCTGACTTACTAGCTACCTAGCTACAATAACTAGCTGACTAATATAGCTAGCTTTCTAGCTAGCCAGCTGACTTAACTAGCTGAAATAACTATGTATCCAGATAGCTAGCCATCTGATTTAACTAACTTTTTAACTAGCTAACAAGCTGGATAGCCAACTGTCTTAATGAGCTGACTTAACTAGCTAGGCACTGGTTGCCAGCTGACTTAACTAGCTGACTTAACCAGCTTGTCACCTGGCTAGCCAGCTGACTTAGATAGCTGGCTTCATATCTAGCCAGCTGGCTAGCCAGCTGACTTACCTAGCTGACTTAAGCTAGCATGACTGCTTGCCACCTCTCTTAACTTGCTAGCTATCTACCTAGCCAGTAGGCTAGCCAACTGACTTAACTAGCTGACTTGAACAGCTATCTTACTGGCTAGCAAGCTGACTTATGTAGCTAGCTGCCTACCTAGCCAGCTGGGTAGAAAGCTGACTAAACTAGCTCACTAATAGCTATCTAGCTAGCTAACTAGTCGGCCATCTATTTAACTGACCTAACCTGTTGGCTGACAAGTTGACCCAGATGGCTATCTAGCTGCCTTAACTAGCTGACTAGCTTGTTGGCTGGCTAGCTGGCTAGGCAACTGACTTAACTACCTAGCTACCTGGTTGACTACATGGCTAGCCACCTGTCTTAAATAGCTCGCTGCCTGGCTGGCTAGCAGGCTAGGCAACTCCCTAGTAGCTAGCGGTTGGCCACCTGGCTAGTGAATTGCTACTAGCCACCAAGCAACCCAACTGGCTAGCCAGCTCACTTAACTCACTGAATTAATTAGCTAGCCAGCTTACTTAATTACCAAGCTATCTGCCTAGACAATTGGCTAGCCAGCTGATTTAACTACCTGACAAACTAGGCAGCTGGCTAACCAGCTGATATAACTAGCGAGTTACTTAGCTAACCAGTTGGCTAGCCACTTGAATTAACTAGCTGACTTAACTATAGGCAGCTGTCTAGCCTGCTTTCTCAACTAGCTGACATAAATAGATAGCCAGCTAGCTAGCCTGCTGACTTAACTAGTAGACATCAATAGCTAGACAGATGGCTAACCAGCTGACTTATATAGCTAGCTACCTACGTATCTCGCTGGCTTGCCAGCTGATTTAACTACATAGCTAACTAGATAAACAGCTGGCTAGTGAGCTAACTTAACTAGGTGACTTAAGTAGTTAGCCAGCTGGCTAGCCAGCTCACTTAACAAGCTAGCTACATATCAAGGCCGCTGGCAAGCCAACTGACTTCACTAGCTAGCTACCCAGCTAGCCAGCTGACTTTACTAGCTGAAATAACTAGTTAGCTACCTAGCTAGCTAACTACATAGTTAGGTGACTTAACTAGCTGATTTAACTACCTAGATAGCTGATATCACTAGCTGAATTAACTTGCTATCTACCTAGCTAGCAAGCTCACTTAACTACTGAAATAACTAGCTAGCCAGCTGTGTAGCCATCTGACTTAACTAGCTTTTTAACAAGCTAGCGACCTGGATAGCCAACTGACTTAGAGGTGACTTAAATAGCCAGCCAGCTGGTTAGCCAACTTAATTAACTATTTGAATAATGAGCTAGGCTGCTGGCCAACCAGGTGACTATACTAGCTGACTTACCTAGATATCCAGGTGGCTAGCCAGCTGACTTAACTAGTTAGCTACCTCTCTAGCCACATGGATAGCAAGGTGATTTAACTATCTGACATAACTAGCTAGCCAGCTGGCTAGGCAACTGACTTAACTAGGTCACTACCTAGCCAGCCAATTTGCTAGACAGCTGACTTAACTAGCTGTCTTAACTAGCTGGCCTGCTTTCTAGCCAGTTGAATTAACTAGCTTGCTACATAGCTAGAACCTGGCTATCCAGCAGAATTAACTAGGTGACTTATCTAGCGA
>NW_007243707.1:9995-17865 GCF_000164805.1 Carlito syrichta
AGTGGCTAGCAGGCTGACAACAGCCTAGGTATCTAGCTAGCCAGCTGGATAGCCAGCTGACTTACAAGCTAGCTACCTACATATCCCACAGGGTTTCCAGCTGACTTATCTATCTAGATACCTAGATAAACAGCTGGCTAGTGAAGTGACTTAACTAGGTTGCTTAACTAGCTATCTGACTGGCTAGCCAGTTGACAACTAGGTAGCGACCCCAGCTAACCAGTTGGCTAACAGCTGACTTAACTCGCTGACTTAACTAGCTAGCATGCTGACTTATCTAGCTGACTTAAGCAGCCAGCTACCTAGTTAGCCACCTGGCTTCTGTAACTGGCTTAACTAGCTAGCTGTCTAGCTAGCTATCTAGCTAGCTATCTAACTAGTCAGCTGACTTAACTAGCTGCTTACTAGCTACCTAGCTATAATAACTAGCTGACTAATATAGCTAGCTTTCTAGCTAGCCAGTTGACTTAACTAGCTGAAATAACTATGTATCCAGATGGCTAGCCATCTGATTTAACTAACTTTTTATCTAGCTAACAAGCTGGATAGCCAACTGTCTTAATGAGCTGACTTAACTAGCTAGGCAGCTGTTTGCCAGCTGACTGAACTAGCTGACTTAGCTACCTGACTTAACTACTTAGCTAGCCGACTTAACTGGCTGACTTAACTATATAGCTAGTCGACATAACTACTTGAATTAAATAGTTAGCTATCTATATAACTAGCTGAATAACGAGTTGACTTAATTAGCTAACTATTTAGGTAGTAGCCAAGTAGCTGACTTAAAATATTAGCTAACTAGTGAGCTAGGTGACATAGCTAACTTACTAAGCTAGCTAGCTAGTTAGCTCTCTTAGCTAGATGACTTATCTAGTTGGCTAGATGAATTAATGAGTTGCTTAATGAGTTAGATAACTGTTTTAACTACTCGGTAAACGAGTTAAATAGCCGGCATAAATAGTTGGTTAATGAGTTAGCTAGGTGACTTGTTGGATGATGGGTTGACCAACTAGCTAGCTGGTTTAACACATTGGTTGAATACTCGGCCAACTTTTCAGCTGGCTTAACAAGTTGACTGACTACTCGTCCGACTATTTAGCTTGGTTAAATAGTTGGCAGACGAGTTGGCCCCATAGTTCTGGTAAGTATTTGGCTTGGTAGTTTGCTCAGCTAATTTGTCAGTCAAGTACTTGACCGACTAGTTAGCTGACCTAACTAGTCGGCCATCTATTTAGCTGACCTAACCTGTTGTCTGACAAGTTGACCCACTAGTCGGTCGATTGGTTAGCTGACTTAACTAGTTGGCTGGCTAGGAGGCCGAAATTTTAGCTGACTTACCTAGTCAGCCGGTGAGGGTGCAGAGAGGTGTGTTGACTTATCTAGTTGACCAGTGAGAGAGCCGACTTGTCAGCTGAGTTAACTAGTCTGCTGGCAAGCAAGCCGATGTATGTGCTGCCATAACTAGTTGGGCAGCTAGTGAGCCAACAAGTGAGCTGACTTAACTAGTCGGCTGGCGAGTGAGACAACTAGTTAGCTGAATTGTTGGCCTGCGAGCGAGATGACAAGATTGTTGACTTATTGGCTGGCGTGCGAGATGACTAGTTTGCTGACCAGCTGGCAGGCGAGCGAGCCTAATTGTTAGTTGAACTAATGGAAAGAGAGGGAGCCCACTTGTTAGCTCACCAGCTAGCTGAGTTGTTAGCTGACTAGTTAGCTAAGTAACTACCTGATTTGCTAGCTGACTTAACTACTTAGCTGACTAGCTAGCTGACTTAACTAGCTAGCTGACTAGGAACCTGACTAGCTAACTGACTTAACTAGGTACCTGAACAGTTAGCTGACTTGCTAGCTCACTTAAATATCCAGATGGCTATCTAGCTGCCTTAGTTGGCTGGCTAACTGGCTAGGCAACTGACTTAACTACCTAGCTACCTGGTTGACTACATGGCTAGCCACCTGTCTTGAATAGCTCACTGCCTGGCTGGCTAGCAGGCTAGGCAACTCCCTAGCTAGCTAGCAGGTTGGCCACCTGGCTAGTGAATTGGCTTAAATAGCCAGCCAACAGGCTGGACATTGTGATAGCCTGCTGGCTAAACTAGCCAGACACTCTGCTGGTCAGCCAGCCAGCCAGCTGTCTTAACTAGCTGGCCACCTAACTTAACAGCCTGCTAACAAGGTGGCTTAACTTGCCAACCACCTAGTTAGGCAGCTGTCTAACCAGCTGACTTAACTAACTGACTTAACTAGATAGACATCTGGCTAGACAACTGGCTTTACTAGATACCCACTTAGCCAGCCAGCTGGCTGTCCAGCTCTCTTAACTCGCTGACATAACTAGCTAGCCCATCAGCAAGCCAACTGACTTAATTAGCTAGCTACCTACCTAGTCAGGTGGCTCTCGAGCTGACTTAACTAGCTGATTTAACCAGCTAGTCAGCTGGCTAGCCAGCTGACTTAACTAGTGAGCTACATAGCAAGCCAGTTGGCTAGTCACTTGAATTAGCTAGCTGACTTAACCAGTTAGCCAGCTGGTTGGCCAACTGATTCAATTAGCTGACATAACTAGTTAGCCCACTGGCTAGCCAGCTGACTACTAGCTGACACCTCTAGTTAGCCATGTGGCTAGCCAGCTGACATAACTAGATAAGTACCTATGTATCCCACTGGCTTACCAGCTGATTTAACTACCTAGCTACCTACCTAACAAGTTGGCTACAGAGGTGAGTTAACTAGGTGACTTAACTATCTAGCTAGTTGGCTAGTCAGCTGACTTGACTATCTAGATACCAAGCTGGGCAGCTGGCTACCCAGCTGAATTAACTAGATGACTTAACAAGTTAGCTACCTAACTTGACTGCTGAATTTACTATCTGAAATTACTAGCTAGCTACCTAGCAAGATATCTTGCTAGAAAGCCAACTTAACTAGCTGACTTAACATTGTTGTTAGTTGACATAAGTAGCTAGCAACCTAGATAGCCAGCTAACGAAGCTACCTTAAATATCTAGCTAGCCTGCTGTCTAGCCATCTGAATTAACTAGCTTTTTAACTATCTAGTCAGATGGCTAGCCAACTGACTTAACGAGGTGACTTAACTAGCTATCCTGCTGGTTAGACACCTGACAACTAGTTGATTAACGAGCTTGGCTGCTCGCCAGCCAGACGACTTAACTAGTTGACTTAACTAGATATCCATTTGGATAGTCAACTGATTTAACTAGTTCTCTAACAATCTAGCCACCTGGATAGCCAGCTGAATAGCTGACTTAAGTAGCTAGCCAGTTTGCTAGCCAACTGACTTAACTAGGTCACTAACTAGCCAGCCAGCTGGCTAGCCAGCTGCATTAACAAGCTGTCTTAACTAGCTGGCCTGCTTTCTAGCCAGTTGAATTAACTAGGTTGCTACATAGCTAGCCAGCTGGCTATCCAGCTGAATTAACTAGGTGACTTATCTAGCTAACCAGCTGTCTAGCCAGCTGACTTAACTAGCAGGTTACCTAGGCAGCCAAATGGCTAGTCAGCTGACTTACCTAGGTTTGTAAACTAGCTACCTAGCTAGCAAACTGGTTAGTCAGCTGACTTAAGTAGCTCTCTACTTCTCTAGCCTCCTGGATAGCAAGTACTTAACTAGATGTCTTAATTAGCTAGCCAGCTGACTTGGCATCAGACTTAACTATGTCACTACCTAGCTAGAGATTTGGCTAGCCAACTGACTTAACTAGCTGTCTTAATTAACTGTCCTGCTATCTAGCCAGTTGAATTAACTTACTTGCTACATAGCTACTCAACTGGTTATCCAACTGAATTAACTAGGTGACTTTTCTAGCTAACCAGCTGTGTATCCAGCTGACATAACTAGAAAGTTACCTAGCTAGCCAGCTGGCTTTCAGTTGACTTAACTAGCTAGCCCACTGACTAGACAGTTGACATAACAAGCTAGCAACCTAGCTACCAACCTGGCTAGCCAAATGACTTAATTACCCAGCTCAGTAGCTAGCCAGCAAACTAGCCAGTTGACTTAACTAGCTGAATTCACGAAGTAGACAACTGGATAACCAGCAGACTTAACTATCGAGCTACCTAGCTAGACAACTGGACAGCTAGTTGACAACTAGCTGACATAACTAGACGCCAGATTCTAGCCAGTTGACTTAACTAGCTACCTACCTACTAAGCTTGCTGACTTGCAAGCTGTCTTATAACTACCTGTAACTCCTAGCTATCCTGTTGGCCAGCGAGCTGAGTTAAGTAGGTGACTTAACTTGCTAGCCAGCTGGCTAGCCAGCTGACGTAAAACTAGCAATCCTGCTTGGCTGCTGGCTATACAGCTGTCTTAACTAACAGACTTACCTAGCTACCCAGCTGACTTAAATAGCTCATTTAAATTGCTAGCTACCTAGCAAGACTGCTGACTTAACTAGCTGATTCAACCTGCTAGCTACCTAACAAACTATCATATAGCTATCTGACTTAACTAGCTGACTTAACTATCTAACTACCTTACATATAAAGCTGACTTATCTAGCTAGATGCCTAGCTACCCAGTTGACTTAACTAGCTGAAATAACTAGCGAGCCAGATGGCTACACATCTCATGTAACAAGCTTTTTAACTAGATAGCCAGATGGCTAGACAAGTGACTTAACGAGCTGACTTAACTAGCTAGCAAGCTGATTAGCCAACTGACTAGACTAGCAGACTTAACTAGCTGACCAGCTGTCTAGCAAGGTGGCTTTATTGCCTAGCTAACTAGGTAGCCATTAACCTAGCCAGCTGATTTAACTAGCTGACTTAACAAATTAGCTAGCTGGCTGGCCAGCAGATTTAGCTAGCTAGATACCTAGATAGACTGCTATATAGCCAGCTGACTTAACTAGCTGACATAATTAGGAAGACTGATAGCTAGCCAGCTGACTTAATTTGCTACCTACCTACATTTCCCGCTGGCTTGCCAGCTGACTTAACTACCTCACTATCTAGCTAAACTGCTGGCCAGCGAGCTGACTTAACTAGGTGACTTAAATTGCTATCCAGCTGGCTAACCAGCTGACTTAACTAGCTAGTTACCCTGCTAGGCAGCTGATTTGCCAGATGATTTAACTAACTGACTTAACTAGCTAGCCAGTTGACTTAACTAGCTGACCTTACTGGCTGGCCTGCTGAATTAACTAGCTTATTTAACCAGCTAGCCAGCTTGCTAGCCATCTGACTTAACAAGCTTTCTAACTAGCTGGCTAGTCAGCTGATTAACTAGCTAGCTGACTTGACTAGCTAGTCAGCTGAATAAACTACGTGACAACAAGCTACCAAACTGCCATAAGTAGCTTACTTATATCGCTACCTTCCTAGCTAGCCAGCTGACTTAACTAGCTAAAATAACCAGCTAGACAGATGGTGAGCAATCTGATTTAACTAGCTTTTTAACTAGCAAACCAGCTGGATAGCCAAGTAACTTAATGTGCTGACTTAACTAGCTAGTCTGCCAGTTGCCAGGTTACTTAACTAGCTGACTTAACTTGCTTTCCATCTGGTTGCCAGCTGATTAACTAGCTGACTTAACTTGCTAGGCAGCTGGTTGCTAGCTGACTTAACTAGCTGACTTAACCAGCTAGTCAGATGGCTAGGCAGCTGACTTAACTAGCTGGCTACCTATCTAGCCCTCTGGCTAGCAAGCTCACTTAACTAGCTGGCTTAAGCTAGCAAGCTGGCTTGCCACCTCACTTAACTTGCTAGCTATCAACATAGAAAGAAGGCTAGCCAGCTGACTTAACCAGCTGACTTGAACAACTATCATGCTTGCTAGCAAGCTGATTTATCCAGCTAGCTACCTACCTAGCCTGATGGCTAGACAGTTGACAAAACTAGCTGACTTAACCAGGTAGCCAGTTGACTAGTCAACTGACTTAACTAGCACGCTACCTAGCTAGCCAGCTGGCTAGCCAGCTGACTTAAGAAGCTGACTTAACTAGTAGCTACCTAGCTAGCCAGCTGACTTAAGTAGTTAGCTAACTAGTTAGCTAACTAGTTAGCCAGCTGTCTTAATTAGTTAACTAGCTAGCTACCTAGCTAAGAAGCTGACATAAATAGTTATCTGCCTTGCTAGCTAGCTGTCATAAACAGTTAGATAACTAGTTAGCTTAATTTTTATCTAACGTGCTAGCTAAATGACTTCATCATCTGAATTATTTCCTTAGCTAATGAGCTGGCTAGCTGACTCAACCAGCTGACTTAACTCATTAGCTATCTGGCTATCTAGCTTACCATTCAGCTGACTTAACTCGTTAGCTAACTAGCTTGTTATCCTAGTCAAGTAGCTGACGCAACCCATTTTCTAAGCAGCTAGCTACCTGTCTCAATCCACTGAATTAACCCGTTAATTAGCTAGTTAACAACCTGACTCAACCTGCTGATTTAACACTTTAGCTAACAAGGTAGTTTGCTGTCTTAACCAGCTACTAAATTAGAAACTGACTTAACTACTTAGCTAGCTGAATTAACTGGCTGACTTAACTAGTTAGCTAGTTGACTTAACTACCTGAATTAAATAGTTAGCTAACTATTTAACTGGTTGAATAACCAGCTGACTTATATAATTAGCTAACTAGTTAGGTAGCAGATTTAAGTAGCTGACTTAAATAGCTAGCAAATTATTGATCTAGCTGACTTAGCTAGCTGAGTTAGAAAGCTAGCTGTTTAGCTAGTAGACTTAGTTAACTGTCTTAACTAGTTTGCTAACAAGATAGCTAGCTAATTTAATGTGTTGGTTAATGAGTTAGCTAACTGTTTTAATTAGTTGATAAACAAATAAATTAGCTGACTTAACTAGTTGGTTAAAGAGTTACCTAGGTGATTCAACTTGTTTGCTCATGAGTGAACCTTCTAGTTAGCTGGTTTAACACATTGGCTGACGACAAGGCCGACTTGTTAGCTGGCTTAGCATGCTCGCTGATTAGATGCCGACTTGTTAGTTGGGTCAAATTGGTGACTGATTATTTGGCTCACTAGTTAGCTCAGTTAGGTAGTTGGCATGCTGGTTTGCTGAACTAACAATTTGACAGACTAGTTGACCAAGTGTTTAGCTGGCGTAACTAGTAAGCTTACTAGTCATCTGAGCTAACTTAACAGCTGACAAGTTGGCCGACTAGACATCCGATTGGTTAGCTAACTCAACTAGTTGGTTGGCTAGTAGGCTGACCAGTTAGCTGACTAACTATTTGGCCTGTGTGTGAGCCGACAGGTGAGCTGACTTAACAAGTCAGTCATTGAGTAAGCCAAACTGTCAGCTGACTTAACTAGTCAACCGGTGAGTAAGCCGACTTGTCTGCTGATTTAATTAGTCAGCCAGTGAGTGAGTCAACCTGTCAGCTAAATCGGCCGGCGAGTGAGTTGACTTTTCAGCTGAATTTAGTCAGCTGGCAAGTGAGCCAACAGCTCAGAAGACTTAACTAGTCGACTGAAGATTGAGCCTACCGGTAAGCCTAGTTAACTAGTCAGTCTGTCAGTGAGCTGATGGGTGAGCTGCCTTAAGTAGTCGACTGGTGAGTGAGACAACCAGTGATCTGACTTAACTAGTCAGCTGGTAAGGAAGCCAAGTTAGCTGACCTGTTGGCCTGCGAGCGAGCTGACAAGTTAGATGATCTGTTGACTGGCAAGCGAACCAATTAGCTTGCGGACAAGTTGGCAGGCGAGTGAGCTGACTAGTTAGCTGACCTGATGGAAAGCAAGTGATTCCACTAGTTAGCTGAACAGCTAGCTGAGTTGCTAGTCGACTAGTTAGATAAACAATTAGCTGATTTGCTATCTGACTTAACTAGCTAACCAATTAGCTAGCTGCCTATCAAGCTGGCATAACTTGCTACCAAAGAAGCTA
>NW_007243708.1:0-4408 GCF_000164805.1 Carlito syrichta
ACTAGCTGACTTGAACAGCTATCCTACTGACTAGCAAGCTGACTTATGTAGCTAGCTGCCTACCTAGCCAGCTGGGTAGAAAGCTGACTAAACTAGCTCACTAAACCAGCTAGCCAGTTGGCTAGCCAGCTGATTTAAGTAGTTGATGTAACTAGTAGCTCCCTAGCTAGCCAGCTGACTTTAAAAGTTAGCTAACTAGCTAGCTACATAGTTAGTCAGCTGGCTTAAATAGTTAGCTAACTGGATAGCTACGTAGCTAACAAGCTGACTTAAATAGTAAGCTGCCTTGCTTGCTAGCTGATTTAACCAGCTAGATAACTGGTTAGTTTTATCATTATCTAATGTACTAGGTAGGTGACTCAATCATCTGACTAATCTCGTTAACTAATGAGCTGGCTAGCTGACTCATCCAGCTGACTTAACTCATTAGCTATCTAGCTAGCTAACTAGTCGGCCGTCTATTTAACTGACTAACCTGTTGGCTGACAAGTTGACCCAATAGTCGGTCGATTGGTTAGCTGACTTAACTAGTTGGCTGGCTAGGAGGCCGAAATTTTAGCTGACTTACCTAGTCAGCCGGTGAGGGTGCAGAGAGGTGTGTTGACTTATCTAGTTGGCCAGTGAGAGAGCCGACTTGTCAGCTGAGTTAACTAGTCTGCTGGCAAGTAAGCCGATGTATGTGCTGCCATAACTAGTCGGTCAGCTAGTGAGCCAACAAGTGAGCTGACTTAACTAGTCGGCTGGCGAGCGAGCCGACTAGTTAACTGAACTGTTGGCCTACGAGCGAGATGACAAGTTTGTTGACTTGTTGGCTGGCATACGAGATGACTAGTTTGCTGACCAGCTGGCAGGCGAGCGAGCCTAATTGTTAGTTGAACTAATGGAAAGAGAGGGAGCCCACTTGTTAGCTCACCAGCTAGCTGAGTTGTTAGCTGACTTGTTAGCTAAGTAACTAACTGATTTGCTAGCTGACTTAACTACTTAGCTGACTAGCTAGCTGACTTAACTAGGTACCTGAACAGTTAACTGACTTGCTAGCTCACTTAAATATCCAGATGGCTATCTAGCTGCCTTAACTAGCTCACTAGCTAGTTGGCTGGCTAGCTGGCTAGGCAACTGAATTAACTACCTAGCTACCTGGTTGACTACATGGCTAGCCACCTGTCTTAAATAGCTAGCTGCCTGGCTGGCTAGCAGGCTAGGCAACTCCCTAGCTAGCTAGCGGGTTGGCCACCTGGCTAGTGAATTGGCTTAAATAGCCAGCCAACAGGCTGGACATTGTGATAACCTGCCGGCTAAACTAGCCAGACCCTCTGCCAGTCAGCCAGCCAGTCAGTTGGCTTAACTAGCTGGCCACCTAACTTAACAGCCTGCTAACAAGGTGGCTTAACTTGCCAATCACCTAGTTAGGCAGCTGTCTAACCAGCTGACTTAACTAACTGACTTAACTAGATAGACATCCGGCTAGACAACTGGCTTTACTAGATAGCCACTTACCCAGCCAGCTGGCTGTCCTGCTCTCTTAACTCGCTGGCTTAACTAGCTAGCCCATCAGCAAGCCAGCTGACTTAATTAGCTAGCTACCTACCTAGTCAGGTGGCTCTCGAGCTGACTTAACTAGCTGATTTAACCAGCTAGTCAGCTGGCTAGCCAGTTGACTTAACTAGTGAGCTACATAGCAAGCCAGTTGGCTAGCCACTTGAATTAACTAGCTGACTTAACCAGCTAGCCAGCTGGCTGGCCAGCTGATTCAATTAGCTGACATAACTAGTTAGCCCACTGGCTAGCCAGCTGACAACTAGCTGACACCTCTAGTTAGCCATGTGGCTAGCCAGCTGACATAACTAGATAAGTACCTATGTATTCCACTGGCTTACCAGCTGATTTAACTACCAGCTACCTACCTAACAAGTTGGCTACAGAGGTGAGTTAACTAGGTGACTTAACTATCTAGTTAGTTGGCTAGTCAGCTGACTTGACTATCTAGATACCAAGCTGGGCAGCTGGCTACCCAGCTGAATTAACTAGATGACTTAACAAGTTAGCTACCTAACTCGACTGCTGAATTTACTATCTGAAATTACTAGCTAGCTACCTAGCAAGATATCTTGCTAGAAAGCCAACTTAACTAACTGACTTAACATTGTAGTTAGTTGACATAACTAGCTGACTTAACTAGCTAGAAACCTAGATAGCCAGCTAACGATGCTACCTTAAATATCTAGCTAGCCTGCTGTCTAGCCATCTGAATTAACTAGCTTTTTAACTATCTAGTGAGATGGCTAGCCAACTGACTTAACGAGGTGGATTAACTAGCTATCATGCTGGTTAGACTCTTGACAACTAGTTGATTAACGAGCTTGGCTGCTCGCCAGCCAGGTGATTTAACTAGCTGACTTAACTAGATATCCAGTTGCATAGTCAGCTGATTTAACTAGTTCTCTAACAATCTAGCCACCTGGATAGCCAGCTGAATAGCTGACTTAAGTAGCTAGCCAGTTTGCTAGCCAACTGACTTAACTAGGTCACTAACTAGCCAGCCAGCTGGCTAGCCAGTTGCATTAACAAGCTGTCTTAACTAGCTGGCCTGCTTTCTAGCCAGTTGAATTAACTAGGTTGCTACATAGCTAGCCAGCTGGCTATTCAGCTGAATTAGCTAGGTGAGTTATCTAGCTAACCAGTTGTCTAGCCAGCTGACTTAACTAGCAGGTTACCTAGGCAGCCAAATGGCTAGTCAGCTGACTTACCTAGGTTTGTAAACTAGCTACCTAGCTAGCAAACCCGTTAGTCAGCTGACTTAAGTAGCTCTCTACCTCTTTAGCCTCCTGGATAGCAAGTACTTAACTAGATGTCTTAATTAGCTAGCCAGCTGGCTTGGCATCAGACTTAACTATGTCACTACCTAGCTAGAGATTTGGCTAGCTAACTGACTTAACTAGCTGTCTTAATTAACTGTCCTGCTATCTAGCCAGTTGAATTAACTTACTTGCTACATAGCTACTCAACTGGTTATCCAACTGAATTAACTAGGTGACTTTTCTAGCTAACCAGCTGTGTGTCCAGATGACATAACTAGAAAGTTATCTAGCTAGCCAGCTAGCTATTCGGTTGACTTAACTAGCTAGCCCACTGACTAGACAGCTGACATAAGAAACTAGCAACCTAGCTACCAAACTGGCTAGCCAAATGACTTAATTACCCAGCTCCGTAGCTAGCCAGCAAACTAGCCAGCTGACTTAACTAGCTGAATTCACGAAGTAGACAACTGGATAACCAGCAGACTTAACTATCGAGCTACCTAGCTAGACAGCTGGACAGCTCATTGACAACTAGCTGACATAACTAGACGCCAGATTCTAGACAGTTGACTTAACTAGCTACCTACCTACTAAGCTTGCTGACTTGCAAGCTGTCTTAACTACCTAACTACCTAGCTATCCTGTTGGTCAGCGAGTTGAGTTAAGTAGGTGACTTAACTTGCTAGCCAGCTGGCTAGCCAGCTGATGTAAAGCTAGCAATCCTGCTTGGCTGCTGGCTATACAGCTGTCTTAACTAATAGACTTACCTAGCTACCCAGCTGACTTAAATAGCTCATTTGAATTGCTAGCTACCTAGCAAGACTACTGACTAAACTAGCTGATTCAACCTGCTAGCTACCTAACTAGCTATCATATAGCTAGCTGACTTAACTAGCTGACTTAACTATCTAGCTAACTGACATATAAAGCTGACTTATCTAGCTAGATGCCTAGCTACCCAGTTGACTTAACTAGCTGAAATAACTAGCGAGCCAGATAGCTACACATCTCATGTAACAAGCTTTTTAACTAGATAGCCAGATGGCTAGACAAGTGACTTAACGAGCTGACTTAACTAGCTAGCAAGCTGATTAGCCAGCTGACCAGACTAGCAGACTTAACTAGCTGACCAGCTGTCTAGCAAGGTGACTTTATTGCCTAGATAGCTAGGTAGCCAGTAACCTAGCCAGCTGACTTAACTAGCTGACTTAACAAATTAGCAAGCTGGCTGGCCAGCAGATTTAGCTAGCTAGATACCTAGCTAGACTGCTATATAGCCAGCTGACTTAACTAGTTGACATAATTAGAAAGACTGATAGCTAGCCAGCTGACTTAATTTGCTACCTACCTACATTTCCCGCTGGCTTGCCAGATGACTTAAACTACCTCACTATCTAGCTAAACTGCTGGCCAGCGAACTGACTTAACTAGGTGACTTAAATTGCTATCCAGCTGGCTAACCAGCTGACTTAACTAGCTAGTTACCCAGCTAGGCAGCTGATTTGTCAGATGATTTAACTAGCTGACTTAACTTGCTAGGCAGCTGGTTGCTAGCTGACTTAACTAGCTGACTTAACCAGCTAGTCAGATGGCTAGGCAGCTGACTTAAC
>NW_007243708.1:4428-7533 GCF_000164805.1 Carlito syrichta
CCTAGTCAGCTGATTAACTAGCTAGCTGACTTAACTAGCTAGTCAGCTGAATAAACTACGTGACAACAAGCTACCAAACTGCCATAAGTAGCTTACTTATATCGCTACCTTCCTAGCTAGCCAGCTGACTTAACTAGCTAAAATAACCAGCTAGACAGATGGTGAGCAATCTGATTTAACTAGCTTTTTAACTAGCAAACCAGCTGGATAGCCAAGTGACTTAATGTGCTGACTTAACTAGCTAGTCTGCCTGTTGCCAGGTTACTTAACTAGCTGACTTAACTTGCTTTCCATCTGGTTGCCAGCTGACTTAACTAGCTGACTTAACTTGCTAGGCAGCTGGTTGCTAGCTGACTTAACTAGCTGACTTAACCAGCTAGTCAGATGGCTAGGCAGTTGACTTAACTAGCTGGCTACCTATCTAGCCATCTGGCTAGCAAGCTCACTTAAATAGCTGGCTTAAGCTAGCAAGCTGGCTTGCCACCTCACTTAACTTGCTAGCTATCAACATAGAAAGAAGGCTAGCCAGCTGACTTAACCAGCTGACTTGAACAACTATCATGCTTGTTAGCAAGCTGGTTTATCCAGCTAGCTACATACCTAGCCTGCTGACTAGACAGTTGACAAAACTAGCTGACTTAATCAGGTAGCCAGTTGACTAGTCAACTCACTTAACTAGCACGCTACCTAGCTAGCCAGCTGGCTAGCCAGCTGACTTAAGAAGCTGACTTAACTAGTAGCTACCTAACTACTTAAGTAGTTAGCTAACTAGTTAGCTAACTAGTTAGCCAGCTGTCTTAAATAGTTAACTAGCTAGCTACCTAGCTAAGAAGCTGACATAAATAGTTATCTGCCTTTCTAGCTAGCTGTCGTAACCAGTTAGATAACTAGTTAGCTTAATTTTTATCTAACGTGCTAGCTAAATGACTTCATCATCTGAATTATTTCCTTAGCTAATGAGCTGGCTAGCTGACTCAACCAGCTGACTTAACTCATTAGCTATCTAGCTATCTAGCTTACCATTCAGCTGACTTAACTCGTTAGTTAACAAGCTTGTTATCCTAGTCAAGTAGCTGACTCAACCCATTTCCTAAGCAGCTAGCTAGCTGTCTCAATCCACTGAATTAACCCGTTAATTAACTAGTTAACAACCTGACTCAACCTGCTGATTTAACACTTTAGCTAACAAGCTAGCTTGCTGTCTTAACCAGCTGACTAAATTAGAAACTGACTTAACTACTTAGCTAGCTGAATTAACTGGCTGACTTAACTAGTTAGCTAGTTGACTTAACTACCTGAATTAAATAGTTAGCTAACTATTTAACTGGTTGAATAACCAGCTGACTTAAATAATTAGCTAACTAGTTAGGTAGCAGATTTAAGTAGCTGACTTAAATAGCTAGCTAATTATTGATCTAGCTGACTTAGCTAGCTGAGTTAGAAAGCTAGCTGTTTAGCAAGTAGACTTAGCTGACTTAACTGGTTCGCTAACAAGACAGCTAGCTGATTTAATGAGTTGGTTAATGAGTTAGCTAACTGTTTTAACTAGTTGATAAACAAATAAATTAGCTGACTTAACTAGTTGGTTAACAAGTAACCTAGGTGATTCAACTTGTTGGCTTATGAGTCAACCTTCTAGTTAGCTGGTTTAACACATTGGCTGACTACAAGGCCGACTTGTTAGCTGGCTTAGCATGTTCGCTGTTTAGACAGCCAACTAGTTAGCTGGGTCAAATTGGTGACTGATTATTTGGCTCACTAGTTAGCTCAGTTAACTAGTTGGCATGCTGGTTTGCTGAACTAACAATTCGACAGACTAGTTGACCAACTGTTTAGCTGGCGTAACTAGTAAGCTTACTAGTCAGCTGAGCTATCTTAACAGCTGACAAGTTGG
The DNA here is from genome assembly GCF_000164805.1 of Carlito syrichta. Classification (NCBI taxonomy): domain Eukaryota; kingdom Metazoa; phylum Chordata; class Mammalia; order Primates; family Tarsiidae; genus Carlito; species Carlito syrichta. The sequence continues at coordinate 6,323 of NW_007243708.1, forward strand.
CCGACTAGCCATCCGATTGGTTAGCTAACTCAACTAGTTGGTTGGCTAGTAGGTTGACCAGTTAGCTGACTTAACTATTTGGCCTGTGTGTGAGCCGACAGGTGAGCTGACTTAACAAGTCAGTCATTGAGTAAGCCAAACTGTCAGCTGACTTAACTAGTCGACCAGTGAGTAAGCCGACTTGTCTGCTGACTTAACTAGTCGACCGGTGAGTAAGCCGACTTGTCTGCTGATTTAATTAGTCAGCCAGTGAGTGAGCCAAACTGCCAGCTGACTTAACTAATCAGCCGGTGAGTGAGTTGACTTTCAGCTGAATTTTAGTCAGCTGGCAAGTGAACCAACAGCTGAGAAGACTTAACTAGTCGACTGAAGATTGAGCCTACCGGTAAGCCTAGTTAACTAGTCAGCCTGTCAGTGAGCTGATGGGTGAGCTGCCTTAAGTAGTCGACTGGTGAGTGAGACAGCAAGTGATCTGACTTAACTAGTCAGCTGTTAAGGAAGCCAAGAAGTTAGCTGACCTGTTGGCCTGCGAGCGAGCTGACAAGTTAGATGACCTGTTGGCTGGCAAGCGAACCGATTAGTTTGCGGACAAGTTGGCAGGCAAGTGAGCTGACTAGTTAGCTGACCTGATGGAAAGCAAGCGATTCCACTAGTTAGCTGAACAGCTAGCTGAGTTGCTAGTCGACTAGTTAGATAAACAATTAGCTGATTTGCTATCTGACTTAACTAGCTAGCCGATTAGCTAGCTGCCTATCAAGCTGGCATAACTTGCTACCAAAGAAGCTATCTAGTTGTCTAACTAGATAAATTCATTAGCTTGTTAACTGGGTAGTTAGCTGGCTAGCTAAATTAACTACCTAGCTGAATAGATAGCTGACTTGCTAGCTGACTTAACTAGCTAGCTGACTAGCAATATGACTAGCTAGCTTACATAACTAGGTAGTTAAATAGTTAGCTGACTTGCTAGCTGACTTAACTTGCTAACTGGCTAGATAGCTGACTTAACTAGTTGACTAGCTAGTTGGCTGGCTAGTTGGCTAGCCAGCTGACTTAACTAACTAGCTACCTGGTTGGCTAGATGGCTAGCCAGCTATCTTAACTAGCTAGCTACCTGGCTGGCTATTGTAGGCAGCCAGATAGCTAGCTAGTGGGCTAGTCAACTGGATAGCTAGAGAGCTTAAATAGCCAGCTGGATGTCTAGTCATTAGGAT
>NW_007243709.1:0-436 GCF_000164805.1 Carlito syrichta
AGCCAGCACATTATCCAACTGACTTAACTAGCTGACTTAACAAAGTAGCCAGCTGGCTAGCCAGCAGACTTAACTAGATAGCTACCTAGCTAGACGAGTGAATAACCAGCTGAGTAATCTAGCTGACATAACTAGTCACCTGTTGGCTACCCAGCTGACTTAAATAGCTACATACATACATACACCACTGACTTGCCAGCTGACTTAACCACCTAACTACCTAGCTAACCTGCTGTACAACGTGCTGACATAACTAGGTGACTTAACTAGTTAGCTAGCTGGCTAGGCAGCTGGCTTAACTAGCTAGCTATCCTGCTAGGAAGCTGGTTAGCAAACTGACTTAACTAGCTGACTTCACTAGCTAGCTACTAACTAACCTGTTGACTTAACTAGCTGTTTTAACTAGCTAGCTACCTAGCTAGCTGTCATGTAACTA
>NW_007243710.1:0-778 GCF_000164805.1 Carlito syrichta
ATCTAGCCAGCTGGCTAGCCAGCTGACTTAACTAGCTTGCTACCTAGCTAGCCAGCTGGCTAGCCAGATGAATTAACTAGTTGGTTTCACAAGCTAGCCAGTTGGATAGCCAGCTGACACAACTAGGTGACTGGACTCGTTAGAAAGCTGACTAGTCAGGTGATTTAACTAGCTCACATCACTAACTTTCTGGTGGCTAGCCAGCAGACTCAAATAGTTAGCTACATACGTATCCTGCACGCTTGCCAGATGACTTACCTATTTAGATAACTACGTATCCAGCTGGTTAGTGAGCTGTCTTGACTAGGTGATGTAACTAGCTAGCCAGATGTCTAGACAGCTTACTTAACTAGCTGACTTAACTATCCATCCGGCTGACTTCACTAGTTGACTTAACTTGCATCTACCTAGCTGGCCAGTTGACTTTTCTAGCTGAAATAACTTGCCAGATACCTAGCTAGTTATCTATCTAGCTAGCTGACTTATCTAGCTGACTTTACTAGTCAGCTAGCTGACAAAACTAGCTTACTTAACTAGCTAGCTACCTAGCTAGCCAGCTGAATTAACTAGCTGAAATAACTAGCTAGCCAGCTGTCTAGCCATCTCAATTAACTAGCTTTTTAACTAGTTAGACAGCTGGCTAGCCAACTGACTTAATGAGGTGACTTAAATAGCTGGTCAACTGCTTATCGAGCTGACCTAAATAGTTGACTGATGAGCTAGGCAGCTAGCCAGGCAGGTGACTAAAATTAACTGACTTAACTAGTTATCCAATTGG
>NW_007243711.1:0-338 GCF_000164805.1 Carlito syrichta
CTGATTGCTAGTCAGCTGAATTAACTATCTTGCTATATTGTTAGCCAGGTAACTAGTCAGCTGATTTAACTAGTTGACTTAAGTATCTAGTCAGCCGTCTAGCCAGCTCACTTAATTAGCAAGCTACCTAACTAGCCACCTGGCTAGTCAGCTGACTTAACTAGGTGACTTATATAGCTTGGCAGCAGGTTAGACAACTGACAACTATCTAGCTACCTAGCTAGCCAGCTGTCTTGCCAGGTGACTTAACTAGGTGACTTAACTAGCTAGCCAGGTGACTAGCAGGCTGACATAACAGCCTAGCTACCTAGTCATCCAGCTGGATAGCCAGCTGACTT
>NW_007243712.1:0-1100 GCF_000164805.1 Carlito syrichta
CTGTCTTAATAGTTAGGCTATCTAGGTAGCTAGGTAGTTAGCTGACTTCAATTGTTTAGCTAACTAGCTAGGCACCTCGCTAACAAGCTGACTTAAGTTGTTAGCTGCCTATGATAGCTAGCTGATTTAACCAGCTAGCTACCACGTTAGCTCACTCATTATATAACGTGCTAGCTAGGTGATTTAACCATCTTACTTAACTTGTTAGCTCATGAGCTAGCTAGCTGAACCAACCAACTGACTTAACTCGTTAGGCACCTAGCTAGCTAGCTGACACATTCAACTGACTTAACTCATTAGCTAACTAGCTAGCTAGCTGTCTTAACCAGCTGACTGATTTAAAAAGCTGACTTAACTAGTTGACTTAGGTAGCTGACTTAATTATTTAGCTAGCTGACTTAAATGGCTGACTTAACTAGTTATCTAGCCGACTTAACTACCTGAATTAAATAGTTAGCGAACTATTTAAATAGCTGAATAACTAGCTGATTTAATAATTAGCTAACAAATTAGGGAGCAGATTTAAGTAGCTTACTTAAATAGTTAGCTGTCTAGTGAGCTAGCTGACTTAGCTAGCTATTTTGTTAGGTAGCTGACATAGGTAGCTGACTTAACTAGTTGCATAACAAGATAGCTAGCTGACATAACCAGTTGCTTAACGAGTTAGTTAACTGTATTAACTTGCTTATATCGAGTTAATTAGCTTTCTTAACTAGTTCGTGAACGAGTTAGCAAGGTGACTTAAATTAGTGGCTGACGCGTGGAGAGACTACTTAGCTGATTTAACACTTTGGCTGATAACTGGGCTGACTTGTTAGCTGGCTTAACAAGTAGGCTGAATTGTTGGCCGACTAGTTACCTTGGTTAACTAGCTGACTAATGAATTGCTCCACTAGTTAGCAAGGCTAACTTGTTGCCTGCTGGTTTGCTGACCAAACTAGTCTGCCGACTAGTTGGCCGACTAGTTAGCTGACCTAACTTTTCGGCCGACTAGTTAGCTGAGCTAACTGGTCAGCTTGCAAGTTGGTCGACTAGTCAGTCAATTGGTGAGCTGACTTATCTAGTTGGCCGGCTAGTCAACAGACCGGTTAGCTGACTTA
>NW_007243714.1:0-634 GCF_000164805.1 Carlito syrichta
CTCTGGGTGCCAAAGCAGGAGAATAGGAAAGTGAGGACTCAGGATTAGGAACATACAAAGGCATAAGCAAGAGCCATCCGGTCACGGATGGAAAACAGAGGAGACGTCCCAGTCTCTGCTACCCAAAGAAACATCTCCCCTTGACAGTTACAGAGCAGGAATGTGCCCTGCAAGAAGACAAGTTCCTGCAGGCCTTTGCACAGCACCAAGACCAAGAGGAGGGTGGCGCTGTCTTTATGAGCTGCAGGCCTCTTGAATCTCTGGGGCTCAGACAGTCATTGGGAAGATCCTAGAGGAGGAACTGGCATGTCGACAAAACCCTGAGGCCTTGGAACTAGGTCAGCCAAAGGAGGTACAGGCCCAGGCAGAGGCGGACAAGGGACAACCCTCCAACGATGGGGCTCCCTCTGACTTGCAGCCCGGGGAAGGGTCAAGTAGCAACCCCTGAAATCCAGAAGTCGTCTCTGGTGGCCCAAGTACTTCTAGATGCATCAGGGACAGAATCTATCATCCCAAGGAACCTGTGGCAATCAAAGACCAGCTGTTACTCGAGAGTCAATCTCCTCCCCTGCCCTCTAGTGAGCCTGCGTCCCATCCACACCCCACCTGCATGCAAGTGCACCCGGGGCCTCTG
>NW_007243715.1:0-670 GCF_000164805.1 Carlito syrichta
AGCATTCCTTCCACATCGGCCTCCAAAAGTGCTGCGATGACAGGTAGGGACATCTAAGTCTGGTTATTTATTTCTTTTTATTTTAATTTATTTTACTTTACTATTTTCTTTTTTTATTTTCTAGAAACAGGGGTTTGCTATGAGGCCCAGCCTAGTCTCAAACACCTGGCCTCAAGAGATCCTCTCGCCTCATCCTCCTAAAGTGAAGGGATGACAGGCAGGAACCACTATTTATGGCTAAGTATTTTATTTTATTTTATTATGCTACTTTGCTATAATATGTTTTTATTTTGTATAGACAGGGATTTTCTATGAACCCCTGGCTACTCTCAATATCATGGCCTCAAGTGAAACTCTGGCCTTGGCCTCCCAAAATGCCAGGATGCCAGGGAGGAACCACTAAGTCTTGATCATTATTTCATTTTATTTTATTTTATCTTGTTTTATTTTAATTTACTTTATTTTATTTTACTTTACTATTTGATTTTTTTAATTTTGTAGAGACAGGGTTTTTCTATGAGTCCCAAGCTACTCTCAAACTCCTGGCCTCAAGTGATCATCCTGCCTTGGCCTCCCAAAGTACTGGGAAGACATCCAGAAACCACTAATACTGGCTAATTATTATATTTATTTTATTTTATTTTTATCTAAGTATTTTTTTTTTTTTTTT
>NW_007243716.1:0-1673 GCF_000164805.1 Carlito syrichta
CGGGATGACAGGCAGGAACCACTATTTATGGCTAAGTATTTTATTTTATTTTATTATGCTACTTTGCTATAATATGTTTTTATTTTGTATAGACAGGGATTTTCTATGAACCCCTGGCTACTCTCAATATCATGGCCTCAAGTGAAACTCTGGCCTTGGCCTCCCAAAATGCCAGGATGCCAGGGAGGAACCACTAAGTCTTGATCATTATTTCATTTTATTTTATTTTATCTTGTTTTATTTTAATTTACTTTATTTTATTTTACTTTACTATTTGATTTTTTTAATTTTGTAGAGACAGGGTTTTTCTATGAGTCCCAAGCTACTCTCAAACTCCTGGCCTCAAGTGATCATCCTGCCTTGGCCTCCCAAAGTACTGGGAAGACATCCAGAAACCACTAATACTGGCTAATTATTATATTTATTTTATTTTATTTTTATCTAAGTATTTTTTTTTTTTTTTGAGTTGGAGTCTCACTCGGTTGCCCAGACTGGAGTGCAGTGGCCGCTCCCGGCCACCGCAGCCTCGACCTACTGGGCTCCGGCGATCCTTCCACCTCAGCCTTCCGAGTAGCCAGAATTACAGGCATGCGCTACCACGCCCAGCTGATCTTTTGATTTATTGTAGAGATGAGGTCTCGCTGCCAAGGTGGGTCTCAAACCTGCGGGCTCAGGCAATCCACTCACCTCAGCCTCCCAAAGGCGCGGGATTACAGGCTGAGCCACCGAGCCTGGCTCTAAGATTTTTTTTTAGAGACAGAGTTATGCTATGAGGCCCAGGCTAGTCTCAAACTCCTGGCCTCAAGCAATCATGCCTCAGCCTCCCAAAGTGCTGGGATGCCAGGCAGGAACCACAAAGTCTGGCTAATTATCTTATTTCATTTCATTTTATTTTATTTTATCTTATTCTCTTCTATTCTATTTTACTTTACTATTTTATTTATTTATCTTGTAGAGACAGATTTTTGCTATGAGACCCAGTATTTTATTTTACTTTAATTTTTAAAAAAATTTTTAGAAACAGTGTTATGATATGAGGCCCAGGCTAATTTCAAACTGCTGGCCTCAATTGATCCCCCCATCTCAGTCTCCCAAAGTGCTGGGTTGACAGGCAGGAGCAATTGTGTCCTGCAAATTATTTTAATTTATTTAATTTTATTTTACTTTGCTGGTTTTTTTAAAGTTTGTAGAGACAGGGTTTTTCTATGAGGCCCAGGCTAGTCTCAAACTCCTTGACTCAAGCCATTCTCCTGCCTCAGTCTCCTAAATTGCTGGGTTGCCAGCCAAGAGCCACTAAGTCTGGGTGATTATTTTATTTTATTTTATTTCATTTCATTTATTTTACTATATTATTTTTTATTTTGTATAGACAGGTTTTTTTTCTGTGGATCCCAGGATAATCTCAAACTCTTGTCTTCAAGTGATCCTCCCACTTAGACCTCTCTAAGTGATTAGATGCCAAACAGGAACCACTAAGTCTGGCTAATTATGTTATTATATTTTATCTTAATTTACTTTACTATTTTTTTTTTAATTTGTAGAGACAGGGTTTTTCTCTCAGGAACTGGGTAGTCTCAAACTCCTGGCCTGAAGTGTTCCTCCCACATCGGCCTCCAAAAGCACTGGATGACAGGTAGGAACATCTAAGTCTGGCTACATATTTTATTTCTTTT
>NW_007243717.1:0-882 GCF_000164805.1 Carlito syrichta
CAGGTCACAGATCCTCCTGTGACATGTGTATCTCCCAGATGCATATTCATACTTTGGCTAAATAAACCTCTATCAGTTGAGACGCCTGCCTCAGTCACTTATGAGATAACTTCAGTTGTTCTCTTCATTTTGAAGCAACCTTTATATTGCCTCTAAACTAGTCACAACTCCTTTCCTTTAGCAAGACCACATCCTCATGTCTTTTATAAACTTCTTTACCAAAAGTGAATTTTCTTTCTTTTTTTGAGTTGGAGTCTCCCTCTGTCACCCAGGATAAGTGCAATGGCATGCTCATGGCCACTGGAGCCTCAAGCTGCTGGATTCAGGAGATCCTTCCACCTCTGCCTTCCAAGTAGCTGGAGTTACAGGAGCATGCCACTGGCTAGTTTTTTGATTTATTGTAGAGACGTGGTCTTGCCAAGTTGCCCGAGCTGGTCTTGAACCCCCAGTTTCAGGCAATCCTCTCATCTTGGCATTCCAAAGTGCTGGGATTATAGGTTGAGCCACCACAACTGGCCTAGTTATTAGAGTCTTTATTTGATAGTTTTAGTAGTTACTCTCCCCCACTTTAGACTATTAATCACTTGAATCCTGTTCTATGTTCCTAAATAATGGTTAAGCAGGCAACTGTAAAACTATGCCCCTAGCACAGGACTCTTAGGTAAAACAAGGTAGAAAAATTCACATCTCAGTGCTGCCTTGCCTGGTGAGCCCCCATGTTGCTGTCATGGTGGCCCCATCTTTGCTAGGACTAGCTGGGGCACTAAGGACTATGCTCCTAGAAGCACAGATGTTTAGGGACTTGCTTTTGCAATTTGTCTCTCTGCAAATCAGGGGAAATCCCAAGAAGCCAGTCCACCTAGAAAGCCCAAACCCACACCT
>NW_007243718.1:0-879 GCF_000164805.1 Carlito syrichta
GACTTACCCAGTTTATAAAGACAGTAGGATATCGGATATCTGGGATCAGGACTGGACTGTTGAATAAATGCTAAGTGTGTTCATGTGTGTTCTTTATTCAAATTTCCCTACTCTCCAAGAGGAAGATAGACATTTTGGATTCCTTAGAACCTGTTCTCTGTCATGGTAAAATTATTCAACCAGCCTACCACAAAATTAATGAAGACGATACCATAATATGTGTAGGGGTAATTTAAATTTTGCTTTATTAATACGAGCATGAATTTGAAAATGTACCCACGTGCTTTGCTTATTTCAGATTTTATTTGCACAAGTAGAAAATGCAGAAATGGAATTTTAAAATTTAATGAGCACGATAGCCTCAAGTGTTTGCCTTTTGTGACTTTTATCTATCGGTAAGGAAGATTTAAAAAAAGAAAACGACGCCTGCGTGTTTTTCTTTTTCAGTAGTGTTTGCATATAATTTTGAGTAGTCTGAGTGATAAAATCTACATCCAGTGAGTCTTTTGTGCACATATTCAGCTAAATGCAATGCACTGTAGTGAGAATCTCTAGGGAAGGCCTCGTTACTATTGTTAAAGGAAACCTGTGTCAGATTACCAGTGCCTTGAGCTGTGTAAACTGAAATCACCTAAGCATGAAGTGCAGTTTCTTTCACCACTTGGAATGATTTATATTTCTGTATTTTTGTTGTTTGTATTTTTTAAGGTTAAAAATCAGGGTTAAGATATTGAAAGCTAACTTTCTGGAACAGCAGAAAAAATATACACGGATAAATTTTTGTTGTCGTCTTGGAAAAAAGTTGGAAGTCATAAATGAGAACGATCTATACATTTGAGGACTTTTGATTAAAATATTGAGTTGTTGTTTCAATGAATG
>NW_007243719.1:0-3857 GCF_000164805.1 Carlito syrichta
AGTGTGTTTGAGGTCATTCTTTCTCCATTGCTCTGCTTTAAGTCAAGCTCTCTCTCATCTCTTTGGACAGCACAATCGCCAAAACCTCATTTCTAGGCAATGATACCAGTGGCACTCACGATTTTGAAGGTGATTGTGTTCCTGGGACAATTGAGTGTCTAGTCTACAAAAGACAGCACATTCCATGTGGGGAAATGGGAAACGTTAAAAAAAAAGCTTTACTTTTGTTTAATGAAATTTATATAGCATTCTTATTATGTGCCAAGCACTATTCTAAGCACATGATACATATTGACTCAGTTAATTATTTTAATAATCCTGCAAGGTGGGTCTTTTATTCCATTTATAGATGGAGAAACTGAGTCATGAGATTAGTCTTGCCATTGCGGGCACAACATAGTAGATGAGGTCAGTTTTGAAACCAGTCTGGCACTCTTAGAGCTTCTTTTTCTGATCTTGATGTCTTTGAAAAGTGTTCTGGGCTCAGCTGCCATAAGCCCTTGATCTTTCTTCTTCTTTGTTCTCTCTTCTTCCTCTTTTTTCCTTCTGTTTATTCTTAATTCTCAGTGGCAACCCTTCCTTTTAGACCTTGTTTTTGTTTTCTGACCAATTCTACAGGTCTAATGCTTTATTTATCCACTCAAGTAGTTAATCAACATTTTTTTCTAGGTACTGATAACCCTGCCCTCCTGGAGTTTACATCTTTATTGGGATGAAGATACAATGAGCAACCATTTTAAAGCTTTTAATTGGTATCTCATTACTTTTTTTATTTTTTTAGTTGGAGTCTCACTCTGTCGCCCAGGCTGGAGTGCAGTGGCATGCTCACAGTCACCCCAGCATTGACTTGCTAGACTCTGGCAGTCCTTCTGTCTCAGCTTTCCAAGTAGCTAGAACTACAGGCATGAGTTACTACATCCAGCTAATTTTTGATTTATTGTAGAGATGAGATCACAACAAGTTGCCCGGACTGGTCTCGAACCCATGGGCTCAGGTAATCCACTTGCCTCAGCCTCCCAAAGTGCTGGCTGAACTACCAAGACCGACTAGTATCTCATTACTTTTAAATCAAACTACAAGTCCTTCACATTGTATGCCACATATGGCAAGAACCGGTTCCTTCTTGATATTCATTATATTTCAGTCATAACAGCCTCATTTCCACTTCTTAAAAGTGGCACATTCCTCCTACCTCTGGGTCTTTACACATTCTGTTCCCTTTTCTGGTAGCTCACCCTAACTTTGGCTTAATGAACTCTTATTTTCTCTTCACAAACCAACTCAAGGTTCACTTCTTTAGGGAAACTTTTTCACATCCCTGAAATAAAAGTTTAAGAAAACTTATCTCATTAGTACCCTAGAACTTCTCCTCATACCACTAAAATGTATTTATTTATATTGTTCTTTTGTTTATTATTTGCCACCCCTTACTACTATGTAATCTCCATGAGGTCAGTAACTGCAGAGTCTGTTTTCCACTATTGTATCCCTAGTGTTAAATACAATATCTGTATAACAAAAAGTCCTCAATGAATATTTACAATATTTAGAAAATGCTTGTTCAAGTTAAAACTATTCATCAATGAAATAGGGAAATCTCAGTCCAACTCCACCTATCATCTGGCCTATACCAGGAGCTTAATAAATATTGGTTGACCAACTGACAGATATAGAAGGGAGTAATAAGGGATGTTGTCCAATCAGTCTTCCTGCCCTCAATATCCCCTTTCCAGCCTATCAACTCAGCCACAGGCATCCCATCAATGAATGCATCCACCTGCATCCTATGGTCCTCTGGGATGCTTTCCAGATTCTGCCTCCAGAACCCACTTGTTTTGTTTTGCTTCCTCTCTGTTGCTGATCACCTGCAATTCTTTCTCTTTGCCTGTTTGATGGACCTAACGATTCTATTGCTGTGTTCCTTTGGTCCACACTCTGCCACTGGAAACAAGGCCACCTTCCTCTGGGATTCTGACATTGGTTCTTTTCTCTGTGTTCTGAAGCCTTGGACTAGTCCCACCATGTCCCATGCTCAATTTGTCTTTAGAGAACACAGCTTTTGGGCATCATTCGGGCAAGGAAGTTGGTAGTCATTCCCCACTGGGATTATTATTGCTATTTAGAACAGTAACTAGTCACCAATTACTTATAAAAAACCAGAAAACAGAGTGGCCTACATTTTAACTACACAACCAGGCAAGACACTAAAGCCAGGTCTCTATGCCTGACCAGATGGGCCATTTGTGGATCAGTTACTTTGGCCATTGGCCACTCCAAGGCACTGGCTGGTTATCTTCCTCCAAGTGGTCAAGTGTGGTGGTGGCCTCATTTCCAGGCAGGGTCTTGTTTGTGGGAAGCCACCAAGGAAAACAGCAGTGTTGATTTCTTGAGCCTGGGATAGAGTCAGGGCCCCTACCCCAGTTCGCCTCTTGGTGTTTTCTCCTAGGTATATGAGCTACTACTCTACAGGCACAACAGCCTTCTGGTACTGCAATTCCCATTCCTAGACTTTAGTTGAAATCACCTCTTCTATGCAAAAAGTATGTTCCTATTTTTCCAATTTGGACAAAATACACAGAAGGATTTGATACGAACTTCATCCTTGGTTGCATATTAGAACCAGCTAAGAAGTTTTAAATATCCTGGTACCCTTCTCCACCCTAGATCAATTGGAAAAGTCACCACACATCAGTATCTTTAAAGTTCCTCAAGAAATTTCATTGAGTACCAAGACATTTAGGACAGTGTTTTTCAAACTTGAATGTGCATCAGAATCATCTGTAAAACAATTTAAAATGCAGTTTCCCAAGCCTCAGCTACAGAAATTTGGATTCAGTCATTTCTGGAGTGAGGCCCAAGAATATGTATTTCTAATAAACTCCTGAGTCATGCTGTTCCTGCCTGTTTATAAACCATACACTGAGTAGCTGTGTTCTAGAACTTTGCTCTAGGGGATCTAGGTGATTGCATGCACAGTAAGGATGAGAACAGTAATACATAAAGGATGCAAACTGTAGCATCTGGGCCCAAATTAGCTGGTAGAAGCATATTTTTTGGTTGCAGAGTATTTTTTGAAATGTAGAATTAGTTTACAGTGCTTAAAAAATGGGATTTGGTGCTTCTCTTGAAAAAAACTAGCAATACTGGGCTGCCATTCTTACATGAATATAACTGTGGATAGAGTAGATGTGCTCAAAGTCACTACAGAAACTATTTCATTCACTAATGACAGCTTCATACCTTCTGCAGGTATTTAAATTTGTAGCTTCTAGTTCATGCTCTCACTCCCCCACCTGTTCCACATTTGAGAATTACTGCCCCCAAGCATTGTATCTTGAGCCAGTCCCTTTTATCTCTGTACCTCACTCTATTCATCTGTAAAATGGATTGATATCATTCATTCAGGATTCCAATAAAAGTTAAATGAAGAGAGAGACCATGCATTAGGTTCTATACCTCTGTTTTACACATGAATTGTTCCTGTACCCAGAGTTTTTCCAAATATGGTCTCTGCACCAACAGCATTAGCATCACCTGGGAACTTGTTAAAAATGCAAACATTCAGGACCCACCCTAGACCTAAATCCTCAATGAATTACCAGGTGTATCAGGGGAAAGTGGAACTTTGCATGAATTTTTACCAGAATCAAAAGCCCAAAATAAGCACTATAATATATGGGGAGAAAGGTCAATCAAGACTCAGAAGTGTCTGAGGTTTTGCAGGTGAAAGAGACCAAGGGAAATGTTAATATGTGTAGGTGAAGCTTTCACACCCCCTTTTCTTGGAATCCCTGAAACTGCTACTTGCATCTATGCTCCCATCCCAAGCCAACAAGACAATGTTGACTGAGACAGAG
>NW_007243720.1:0-1383 GCF_000164805.1 Carlito syrichta
TTGTTAAAAATGCAAACATTCAGGACCCACCCTAGACTAAATGCTCAATGAATTACCAGGTGTATCAGGGGAAAGTGGAACTTTGCATGAATTTTTACCAGAATCAAAAGCCCAAAATAAGCACTATAATTTATGGGGAGGAAGGTCAGTCAAGACTCAGAAGTGTCTGAGGTTTTGCAGGTGAAAGAGACCAAGGGAAATGTTAATATGTGTAGGTGAAGCTTTCACACCCCCTTTTCTTGGAATCCCTGAAACTGCTACTTGCATCTATGCTCCCATCCCAAGCCAACAAGACAATGTTGACTGAGACAGAGACATCTCACTCATCTCTGCCCCTGCTGCGCTGAGATTTGGTGTCTGAGTAAACTGCCCTGAGCCTGGGCATTCACAGACTCCTAGGATAGACTCTGTCTACTTTCACCACATTGTTCTAGTCCAGATAAAGAACCTTCTGCCTCAGTTCCCCTAGCAGGCATTTGAGTGCTGAATGGACAGATTCACAGCCAATGTCATTGCCATCAGCCTGTGCTCACTTTGGGTCTGCCTGTTGCCTGGGCTCCCCTGATTTCATCTCAAATTTTGGATTGGGCCTTATCAGGTCATGATATCTTCTAAACCTAGCCAGAAAGTACAGCCCCTTTTTAGACATTACAGGGATCAGCTCTGTAGTGAGGTCAGTTTTCTTGCTCCCTGCCTTTCTCTGTGTTTACAATGGCTGAATTTCTGAATCCCAGGATGCCTACCTCTAGTGGTTACATGAGTAATAGCAGACGGGAATTAAGGTGAAATGGCAGTCTGGGAAGGAATTGTGAAGTGACTACCCACTGTTCTTAAGGCAAGAGAAGTTGTGGTACAGAAACTTCATACCAGAAACTTCTTTTTCTTGACTAGGAGTAGAACATGCATTGAAACAATAGTGAAAGGGAAGGATAGGAGATAAAACATTTTCCTAAAGGTAATGACTGATACATTGGGATGGATTATAGAGGGTTCCTTAGGAACTCTTGCTCTGGCAGTTTTTTAGAGCATGACTCAGCAAGAATGACTCATCCATCTAGGATTAATTAGGTTTAATACTGATGAAAATAGGGTTGGACTATGTGATTTTTCAGAATTGCCTCTAAGCAATCAGTCAATAATAATGGTAATTATGATAATGATAACAGCAGTTATTTTTTGAGTAACAGGCACTTTTCTAGGTAGTTCCTATGTATTATCTCAGGGGTCAGCAAACTTCTGCTGTAAAGGGCCAGATAGTAAATATTTTAGGTTTTGTGGGCCACAGGATCACTGTTGAACCAACTCAAGTGTGCCCATAGACAATAAGTAAACAAATGGGCATGGCTGTGTTCTGATACAATGTAATTTGCAGAAACAGGTGGT
>NW_007243721.1:0-5861 GCF_000164805.1 Carlito syrichta
TGGAATGGAGAGGAATGGAATGGAATGGTGAAAATGAAATTGAATGGATTGGAATGGAATGGAATGATGTACAATGGAATGGAAGAGAATGCAGAGAAATGGAATGGAATGGAGAAGAATTGTATGCAATGGAATTGAATGCATAGGAATGGATTGGCATGGGATGGAATGGGATGCAATGGATTGGAATGGAATGCAGAGGAATGGAATGGAATGGAACTGAATGGTATGGAATGGAGAGGAATGGAATGGAATGCAATAGAATGGAAAGAAATGGAATGCAGAAGAATGACTGGAGTGGAATGTAATTGAATTGAATGTAATGTAGAAGAAGGAAATTGAATGGAATGGGGAGGAATGGAATGGAATGGAATGGAATGGAACGGAATGGAATGGAATCGAATGGAGAGGGATAGGAATGGAATGGAAAGGAATGGAATGTAGAGGGTTGAAGATGATTGGATTGGAATGGAAAGGAATGGAATAGAATGGAGAGGAATGTAATGGAATGGAAACGAATGGAATAGAATGGAATGGAGAGGAATGGAATGGATTGGATTGGAATGGAGAGGAATGGAATGGAATGGAGAAGAATGAAAAGGATTGGATTGGAATTGAATGGAATGGAATGGGATGGAATGGAATGGGATGGAATGGTTGGAATGGAATGGAGAGAAATGACTGGAGAAGTATTGTGTGCAATGGAATGGAATGGAGAGGAATGGAATGGTATGGGATGGAATGGAATGGAATGGAATTGAGAGGAATGGAATTGGATGGAATTGGGAGGAATGGAATGGAATGGAGAAGAATGGAATGGAATGGAAAGGAGATGAATGAAATGGAGTGGAATGGAATGGAATGGAGGGGAAGATAATGGAAAGGAATGGATATTAATGGAATAGAATGGAGATGAAATGTAAGGGATGGAATGGAATGGGAAGAAATGGAATGGAATGGAGAATAATGGAATGAAACGAAATGGCATGGAATGGAATGGAATTTAATGGAATGGAATGGAGTGGATAAGAATGGAGTGGAATGGAATGAAATGGATGGATATGAATTGTAAGGAATGGAATGAAGTGGAGAGAAATTAAATTTAATGGAATGGAGAGGAATGGAAATATATGGAATGGGATGGAGTGGAATGAAATGGAGACGAAGGGAATGGAGAGGAATGGAATGGAAAGGAGAGGAATGAAATCGAATGCAATGGAATAGAATGTAGAAGAATTAAATGGAATAGAGAAGAATGGAATGGAATGTAGAGGAATGAAAAGGAATTGGGAGGAATGGAATGAAATTGAATGGAGAGGAATGAATTGAATTGTAATGGTATGCAGAGGAATGGAATGGGATGGAATGGAATGGAAAGGAATGGAATGGAATGGAGTGGCATGGATTGAAATGGAGAGGATTGGAATGGAGTGGAATGGAATGGAATGGAATGGAGATGAATTGTAAGGAATGGAATGGAATAGAAGGAAGAAAAAAGGAATGGAATGGAATTGAGTAGGAATGGAATGCAGAGAAATGCAATGGAGAGGAATGGAATGGAATGGAATAGAGAGGAACGAAATGGAATGGAATGGAATGTACAATGAGATGGAATGGAATGGAATGGAAAGAATGGAATAAAATGGAGAGGAATGATTTGGAATGGAATGGAAAGGAATGGAATAGAATGGAATGAAAGGGATGGTAGGAAATGGAATGGAGATGAATTGTATGGAATAGTAGGGAATGGAGAGGAATGGGATGGTGAGAAATGGAATGGAATGAAATAGAATGGAATGGAAGGGAATGCAATGCAATTGAATGGAAAGGAGAGGAATGGAATAGAATGGAATGAAATGGAATGGAGAGAATTGGAAAGGAATGCAATGGAATGGAATAGAAAGGAATGGAATGGAGTGCAATGAAATGGAATGGAATGCTGAGGAATGGAATGGAATGGAATGCAATTGAGTGGAAAGGAATGGAGAGGAATGGAATGGAATGGAATTGAATCAATGGAATGGAGACAAATGGTATGGAATGGAATGGAATGGAGAGAAATGGAATGAACTGTAATGAAAAGGAATGGAATGGAATGGAGAGGAATTAAATGGAATAGAAGGGAATGGAGTGGAATGAAAAGGAATAGAATGGAATGGAATGGAGAGGAATGGAATGGACTGGTATGGAATGGAATGGAGAGGAATGTACTGGAGTGGAATGGAATGGATTGGAAAGAATTGCGATGTAATGAAAAGGAAAGGATTGGAATGAAATGAATTGGAATGGAATATAGAGGAATGGTACGGAATTGAATGGAATGGAATGGAATGGAATGGAACGGAATGGAATGGAATCGAATGGAGAGGGATAGGAATGGAATGGAAAGGAATGGAATGTAGAGGGTTGAAGATGATTGGATTGGAATGGAAAGGAATGGAATAGAATGGAGAGGAATGGAATGGAAAAAATGGATAAGAATGAAATGGAATGGAGAGGAATGGTATGGAGAAGAATTGTATGCAATGAAATGGAATGGAGAGGAATGGAATGGAGAAGAATTGTATGCAATGAAATGGAATGGAGAGGAATGGAATGAAAATGAATGGGATGGAATGGAATGGGAGGGAATGGGTTGGAATGGAATGGAAAGGAATGGAAGGGAGATGAATGGAATGGAATGGAGAGGAATGGAATGAAATGGAGAGGAATGTAATGAAATGTGGAGAAATGGAATGGAATGGAAAGGAATAGAATGGAATGGAATGAAATGAAATGGAATGCATGGAATGGAATGGAGAGGAATGGAATAGAATGCAATGAAATGTAATGGAGTGGAATGGAGAGGATGGAATGGAATTTAATGGAATGGAATGGAGTGGAGAAGAATGGAGTGGAATGCAATGGAATGGAATGCAATGCAATGGAGAGGAATGGAATCGAATGATTGGAGATGAATTGTAAGGAATGGAATGAAGTGGAGAGAAATGAAATGGAGAGGAATGGAATGATATGGAATGTAATGGAGTGGAATAGAATTTGAGGAATGGAATGTAGAGGAATGGAATGTAGAAGAATGGAATGGAATGGTGAGGAATGGAATGGAATGTACAGGAATGGAATGAAATGGGGAAGAACGGAATGGAATGGAGAGAAATGGAATGGTATGGAATAGAATAGAGAGAATGGAATGGAATGGAAAGGAATGGAATGGAATGGAATTGAAAGGAATGGAGAGGAATGGAATGGAATGAAGAGGAATGGAAAAAAATGGAGAGGAATGGAATGGAGAGGAATGGAGAAGAACTGCCTGGAATAGAATGGAATGCAGTGGAATGGAATGGAATAGGATGGAATTGAATGGAGAGGAATGGAATGGAATTGAATGAAATGGAATGGATTGGAGAGGAATGAAATGGAATGGAATGGAATGGAATGCAATGGAATGAAATGTAGCAGAATGGAATGCAATGGAGAGGAATGGAATGGAATGGAGAGGAATGGATTGGAATGGAGATGAATGCAATGCACTGGAATGGATAGGAATGGATAGATTGGAATGGAATCAAGAGGAATGGAATGGAATATAATGGAATGGTGACGAATGGAATGGAATGGAGAGAAGTGAAACGGAGAAGAATTGTATGCAGTGGAAATGAATGGAGAGGAATGGATTGGCATGGAATGGAATGGAGAAGAAAGGAATGGAATGGGTTGGAATGGAATGGAATGAAGAGGAATGGAATGGAATACAATGGAATGGAATGGAATGGAATGGAGAGAAATGGAATGGAACGGAAAGGAATGGAATGGAATGGAATGGAGAGGAATGGAATGGAATGCAATGGAAAGAAGAATGAAGAGGAATGGATTGGAATGGAATGGAGAGGAATGGAATGGAAAGGAATGGAGAGGAATGGAATGGAATGAACAGGAATGGAATGGAGAAGAATTGTATGCAATGGAATGGAATGGAGAGGAATGGAATGGGATGGAATGGGTTGGAATGGAATGGAAAAAATGGATTGGAATGGAATGGAATGCAGAGGAATGAATGGAGAGGAATGAAATGGAATTGAATGCAATGGAATGGAGATGAATGGAATGGAATGGAATGGAATGGAGAGAATTGGAAAGGAATGCAATGAAATGGAATAGAAAGGAATGGAATGGAGTGCAATGAAATGGAATGGAATGCTGAGGAATGGAATGGAATGGAATGCAATTGATTGGAAAGGAATGGAGAGGAATGGAATGGAATGGAATTGAATCAATGGAATGGAGACAAATG
The DNA here is from genome assembly GCF_000164805.1 of Carlito syrichta. Taxonomy (NCBI): domain Eukaryota; kingdom Metazoa; phylum Chordata; class Mammalia; order Primates; family Tarsiidae; genus Carlito; species Carlito syrichta. The sequence goes on from NW_007243721.1 coordinate 4,292, forward strand.
GTATGGAATGGAATGGAATGGAGAGAAATGGAATGAACTGTAATGACAAGGAATGGAATGGAATGGAAAGGAATTAAATGGAATGGAGTAGAATGGATCATAATGGAAAGAATGGAATGGAATGGAACAGAATGGAATATAGATGAATGGAGTGGAATGGAATGGAAAAGAATGGAGACGAATTGTAAGGAATGGAATGGAATGAAACGGAATGGAGAGGAATCAAATAGAATGAAAAGGAATGGAGTGGAATGGAGAGGAATGGAATGGAATTTAATGGAATGAAATGGAGTGCAGAAAAATGGAGTGGAATGGAATGGAATGCAATGGAGAGGAATGGAATGGAATGATTGGAGATGAATTGTAAGAAATGGAATGGAGTGGAGAGAAATGGAATGGAATAGAGAAAAATGGAATGGAATGGAATGGAGAGGAATGAAATGGAATGGAATGGAATGTAGAAGAATGAAATGGAATGGAAAGGAAAGTAAAGGAGAAAAATGGGATGGAATGAAGATGAATGAAATGGAATGAGGAGAAATGGAGTGGAATGGAATGGAGACGAATGCAATTGACTGGAATGGAATGGAGAGGAATGGAATGGAAAGGAATGGAATGGAATGGAGAGGAATGGAATGGAATTGAATGGAATGGAGAGGAATGGAATGGAATGGTGGGGAATGGAATGGAATGCAGAGGAATGGAACATAACAGAGAGGAATGGAATGGAGAGGAATGGACTGGAATGGAGAAGAATGGAATGGAGAAGAACTGTATGGAATGGAATGAAATGCAGAGGAATGGAATGGAATGGGACAGGATGGAATGGAACGAGAGGAATGGAAAGGAATGGAATGGAATGAAAGATTGGAATGGAATGGTGGAATGGAATGGAATGAAATGGAGAGGAATGGAATGGAATGGAGAGAAGTGGAATGGAGAAGAATTGTATGCAATGGAATTGAATGGAGAGGAATGGATTGGCATGGTTCGGAATGGGATGGAATGGTTTTGAATAGAATGGAGAAGAAAGGAATGGAATGGAATGGAATGGAATGAAGAGGAGGAATGGAATGCCGAAGAATGGATTGGAATGGAATGGAATGAAATGGAAATGAATGGAGCAGAATGGAATTGAATGGAATGGACAGGAATGTAATGGAATGGAAAGGAATTGAATGGAATGGAATGGAGAGGAATGGAAAAGAATGGAAAGGAAAGAAGGAGAATGAAAAGGATTGGATTGGAATGGAAAGGAATGGAATTGCGAGGAATAGAATGGAAAGGAATGGACAGGAATGGAATGGAATGTACAGGAATGGAATGGAGAAGAATTGTATGCAATGGAATGGAATGGGTTAGAATGGAATGGCATGGAATGCAGAGGAATGGAATGGAATGGAAAGGAATGAAATGGAATTGAATGCAATGGAATGGAGATGAATGGAAAGGAATGCAATGGAATGGAATGAGGAGAATTGGAGTTGAATGGAATGGAATGGAGAGGAAAAAAATGGAATGCAAAGGAATGGAATGAAATGGAATGCAGACTAATGGAATGGAATGGAAT
>NW_007243722.1:0-932 GCF_000164805.1 Carlito syrichta
CATCACTAGGTTGCTCAGGCTGCTCTCAAACTTCCCAACTCAGACCATCCTCCCGGCATGGGCCTCCAAAACTGCTGTGATCACAGGCTTTCCATTTGGGAAATATCTGGGTCTTCCTGCCTGGTCTTGAATTCTGGGCCAGAGGCTATCCTCCCTCCGAGGCCTGCCCTTACCCGAGGTTTTCTAGGATTTACTTGGGGTCGATGTGGGAGCTTACTATGGTGTCCAGCCAGATATCAAGCTCCTGGGCTCAGTCATGTTCCCGTCTCAGCTTCTCTAAGTGCCGAGGGGATAGGCGTGATTCACCCGGTCATCCTGACCCTCCCAAAGGTTTGAGAATCATGCCTTCCCTTTCACGAACGTGGCCCCTGGGAGGGGGGTTCAGGTCAACACTTGGGAATGAGGTGGGCAGAGGTGTGGGTGCCCAGGCAGAGACACGACCCTGCACAAGATGCTCCCCCTGGGGAGGGATTGGTGGACAACTCTGGCCACATTCTCCAGGGTCCCAGGTCATCAGAAGAGAGCGGGCCTCGTGCTGGGGCCCCAAGAAGGGTATGGAGACTGGGCACGGGGGCTCACACCTGTCATCCCAGTGCTCTGGGTGGTCAAGGTGAGAGGATGGCCTGAGCTGCCGGGTTTGAGACCAACCCAGGCACCTTGGCGAGAACACCTCTCCATGAAGCCAAAAAAATGAGGCAATCATGGTGTTTCATGCCTGATGTTCCGGCCACTCACAAGCTTGCAGTAAAGGATTACCGGAGCCCAGCAGGTGGAGAATGCTGTGACCGAGAGCGGGCCTCTGCGTTCTAGCCTGGGATAATAATACCAAGCGCTACCACCAACACAACACATGCCAGAATCACGGGCTCAACCTGGCATTTCATTCCTTTGGAGGAACTGGCATGTGGACGTCCTGAGACTGTGGGTTCGAC
>NW_007243723.1:0-10029 GCF_000164805.1 Carlito syrichta
TTTTTCTTGCGTGATTGCACTGATAGGAATTTCAGTACTGTGTTGAACAAGAGTGGTGAAAGTGAGCATCCTTACATTGTTCCAGTTTTGAGGGTGTTGTGTACAACATTTTTTCATTTAGGATAAGATTGTGGGTTTTGTTGTATATGGCTTTTATTATTTTGAGAAATATTCCCTTAATGCCTATTTTGTTGAGGGTTTTTGTTCTGAAGGGATGTTGGATTTTATCAAACGCTTTTTCGGTGTCTATTGAAGTTATCATGTGATTTTTGTTTTTAATTCTGTTTATGTAATGGACCACATTTATTGATTTGCATATGTTAAGCCACCCTTCCAACTCTGGGATAAAATCCAGTAGGTCATATTATATTATTTTTTTATGTGCTGCTGAATTCACTTTGCGGATAATTTTAAGGATTTTTGCACCTATGTTCATAAAGGATATTCATCTATCATTTTCTTTTTTTGTTGTGTCATTTCCTGTCTTTGGTGTCAGAGTGACACTGGCCTCATTGAATGAACTAGGGAGAAGTCCCTCCTCTTCCATCTTGTGGAATAGCTTCAGTAAAATTGACTACAGTTCTCCTTGAAGGTGTGGTAGAATTTAGCTGTGAGTCTACCAGGTCCTGGACTTTTTTGTTGTTAGGAACCTTCTAATTACTGTTTCAATCTTGCTACTCATTATTGGTTTGTTCAAGGTTCTGTTTCTTCCTGATTCCAGGTTGGAGGTTTGTGTGTTCCCAATAATGTATCCATTTCCTCTAGAGTATCTAGTTTGTTTGCATAGAGGTGTTCATAACAGTGTCAGATGATCTTTGGAATGGCTGTCTCATATCAGCTGTAATGTCTTCATTTTCATTTCTGATTCTGCTAATTTGAATCTTCTCTCTTCGTTTCTTAATCAATCTAGTTAGTGGTCTCTCAATTTTGTCTGACTTTTCAAAGAACCAATTTTTTTGTTTGTTTCATTGACCCTTTCTATTTTTTTATTTTAATTCCATTTAGTTCTGTTCTGATTTTCATTATTTCTCTTCTTCTGCTAACTATGGGTTTGTTTTGTTCATGTTTTTCTGGTTCCTTAAGATGTGATATTAGGTTGTCGATATGTGATCTTTCGGGCTTTAACATAGGCTTTAAGTAAGATAAGCTTTCCTCTGAGAACAGCTTTGGCTATATCCCAGAGGTTTTGATAACTTGTTTCATTGTTGTCATTCTTTTCCAAGAATTTTTTCTAATTTCCATCTTGATTTCATTGTTGACCTAAGGATCGTTCAGGAGCAAATTGTTTAACTTGCATGTTTTTCTTTGGTTTTGCTAGTTCTTCTTAGCGTTAATTTCTAGTTTTAGTCTACTGTCATCTGAGAAGGGGTTTGACATTATTTTGATTTTTTTTAATTTATTGAGACTTGATTTGTGGCTTATCATATGATCTATCTTGAAGAATGTTCCATGCGCTGATTAGAAAATTGTTTATTCTGTAGTTTTGGAGTGGAATGTTCTGTAGACGTCTGTTAGTTCCACTTGCTGAAAGATCTGGTTTGACTCTAGTGTTCTTTGTTGACCTTGTGTCTTGATAATCTATCCTTACTGTCAGTGGAGTGTTGGAGTCTCACACTATTATTGTATTACTGCCTATCTCATGCAAGTTTTAGTTTTGGTAGAATTTGTTTTATTAAGCTGGAGCTCTGGTGTTAGGTGCATGTAAGTGTAAAATTGTTATGTCTTCTCACTGGATTGAACCATTTATCATTAAGTAATAACCATCTTTGTCTTTATTCACACTTGTTCATTTAAGTCTGTTTGATATAAGAATGGCTACTCCTGCTCATTTTGGGTTTCGATGTGCATAGAATATTCCCCCCACCCCTTTACCTTGATATTGATGTAATTTTGTAAGTGTTCACTGAATGTCTTCCTTCTGCTAAACACTGGGCCAAGCACTAGAAACAGTAGAAGGTATCAGGAAAGAAACAACCAACAGCTGAGAGGAGAAAACATACCAACTGATATTTCAAAATATGATGACACCCAAACGCATATTAATAAAAAGTAATGAATAAGCATTTCAGATAAATAAAGAGACCACAAGCAGGCCAAGGCCGGGAAGACTAGAATGTGAGACCTGGCCTCTTCCATGAAAGGAGAGAGAGGTGAGGTGGGGAAGGGGGAGGGAACCCAGAAGCCCCAAGTGCTGGTCCGGTGTGGTGAGGGAGGAGGAGAAGAACCCAGCGCCGCTCAGAGGAGACTTCTCAGAGGCTGCAGGATGTCAGCAGAGATGTGATGTGAAGCATCTACACCAGCTTGCCAAGAGAAGGCCAAAAGGTTTCTCCTGACCAAGGAGCCGCGGGACAGCGGAGAAGGGGGATGCCCAGGACCTGACAAGAGAGGCACCTGGGAGTGGGGCTGGGCCGTGGGCGTTGACTGTACACACCAGGGGTGATGCCGGTCCTTCCAGGGTCACCTCCGTCTTCTGCCACGAGGCACCACGGACAGATTCTCCTGCAGGCAGGACCCACCGCAAGTGTCACTTGAGGAGGCCCCACCTGAAGAGTCTCGTTGCCAAGATGATTTCCTTCTCTAATAACTTCTCCATCGCTTTAGAATGGCATGTCACTCTATACTTGGGCGATCCCTCTACAAATAGCCCATCAGTCCTTAAACGTGTGTGGAAAGACCTAGTTTCCATATAACTGGCTTCCTCCGTCTCCCATAAGTCTTATTTTATGCACTAAAAATTACCTTAAGAATAACTGGCAATGAACCAGATGGCATAAAAGATGGAGAACTGCTGACCTAGAGGCATGGGGCAGCCTGGAACACAGGCTGGGCGGGAAAGGACACACCCACGATGTTCCCGTGCATCGGCTGACATTGGGCACATCTGTTGGGCTGAGGCTCTCTGGAAACTGGTTCCACCCTCCTTGTGTATGTATCACCCTCACCTATCCCCCCTCTCAATTGTCTCCATGAACTCTGTTTCCACCAGGTTGACCTCAGTGACTCCCAAACGTATCTGGTGCTCTCTCATCTTTGCACACTCGTCCCTCGATCTGTTCTTGTCAGTGTTCACTGATTGTCTTCTTTCTGCCAAGCACTGGGATGAGTACTAGGGACCGAGAAAGGAACAGGATCACCACCAGCCCTGTCCTTGTGACATGTGGCCCCACCACCCAGCAGACATTCTGCCCGGCCCGCGTCCTGCTCACCCACAACCCCTCCCAGAAGCCCTTCCAGATGTCCTTCCAGGTCTGCATTTCTTCTCCAAGGAGGTTCTTGCCAACACCGGCCACCAGTGCCAGCGGCAGGAGTGTCTGAATCACCGTGTGTTATTCGATTTTTGGAGTTTAGGTAGTCAGATTACAAAAAACCCATTTTTTGTTATTAGGGTTTAAAAGTTAGGCATTATTCAGGAATTTTCATTTTTTTGGTCTGTTTTATGCTGACAGCTGCAAAAGATAAAAGATTGTTTCTATGTTGCTATAGAAATTGCCTGATTTTCAGATTGTGCTTTCAGTTAACAATTTCTGCAATTGAGTTTATTCTCCTTTTTAAAGCTTTCTACCGCTTTTGGACTCAAATGTATAAGGCCTTGTTCCTGAACGCCTCACGTTCTTCACACTGTCCTGTGGTCTCAGTCATCTGAGACCTGAAGTGTTGCCTTTGAGGACAAGAATAAAAGTCCCAAACCCTTTGACAGATGAAAGGACCCTCCTTTCACTAACAGATCCCGTAACTTTAATTACCAGCCCCAAGACAGGAGGCTCATCAGGTCCCATGTCCTTCCAGATTTCTCAAAAGCAAGCTTGAGAGAACAGAAGGCTGATGTGCCCTCAGATACTTCACCCGCCCACCTGGTGGCCACCTCATGTCCTTGGTTCCCATGTGACAGCTGTTGGGATCCACAAGGAGCTTCTTCCTGATAAACCACTCTCAGCTGAGGACAGGCGGTGGCTGGTCACTGGAAAATGTGCCGAAAGTGGACTCGTGCCCCACATTTCACATTTTTCTGCTTAAGACCAAGGACTGGTGGTGGTCAGTCACCGGAGAATGTGCAGAAAGTGGACTCGTGCCCTACATTTCGCCTCTCCCCACCTAGGACCGATTATGACGTCCTTGAATCTTAAACCTCATCCCCACAGTGAACACGGGTCCTGTTTCTCTATGACGCATACTCATAAACCTCATGCATATGTGTGTGGGTCTCTTTCATGAGCTTTCATAAACTCCTCCTGTGTCCTGTGGAATATGAGTGCCCTTTGCTCCATTTAGCATATACACTTCCCTCTTTTCTCTCCCCCATGAAGCTTGGCTCTGCTTTTGGCTAGAGGCTCGCTTCCTGCCTGCAGGTGGTAACCCCCTTAGAAATCGAGCTCTCCAGCCAGGCTCGGTGGCTCACCCTGTAATCCTGCACCTTTGGGAGGCTGAGGTGAGTGGATTGCCCGAGTCGGCAGGTTCAAGACCCGCCTGGGCAGCGAGACCTCATCTCTACAATAAATCAAAAAATTAGCCAGGCATGGTAGCGCGTGCCAATAATTCCAGCTACTTGGAAGGCTGAGGCGGAAGGATCGCCGAAGCCCAGCAGGTGGAGGCTGCAGTGGCCGGGAGCGGCCACTGCACTCCAGTCTGGGTGACAGAGTGAGACTCCAACTCAAAAAAAAAAGAAATCGAGCTCTCCTTTTAAATTTATCCACTCGGTAACTCCTTTTCAGTCTACACCTTCAATTGAGCATCCTCAACCAGCTGTGTGACCCAGCACTGCACACCAAGCCTGCAAGAATCCCCGAGGCCTGTGTACTTTCACTGTCCTCAGCCCCAATCTAGCACCAAACCCTGAGCATCTGTGGCCTGGAAACAATTCTTGGGTCAATTTCTGTATCAGACAGGATCCCTTGTGACTAGAAATGGAATCCAGACCTGACTTTAGGCAGAAAACACACTATTTATGAGTTAACTCTCAGAGTCCACAATGAGGCTGAGGAACTCAGACTCAGAGTTCCGTAGAAGCACAGTCAAAATCATACCCCAAGCCAGCTTTGTCAGCACACTGCTGCTGCTAGCAGGGGGCACCAGAGGCCACATTGTAGACCAAGGACACTACCATGAATTGGAACCCCAAGGCTCCCAAGGCTGCTGCTGCCCCAAGGCCTCCCAGGAGAGGGCAGGTGCAGCCACTGCCAAGACCATCAAAAGGGACTGTTCACGCCGCCTGCCTCTTTATCCCCTGACACCTGCCTCGATTTCCAGGACAGGAGCCTTGGCTGGCTGAGGCCAGTCAGGGCGAGCACACCTGCGCATTTTATTGCAAGGGAGGCAGCCGAAGGAGGATCTGGCTACTGCTGCTTCCATGACAGAAGACCAGGCTTCCCCCAGCACAGAAGTAAGGGAGGGAGAGACGTGCGCGTGCTCCACACAGACCTCTGGCAAGGCAGGGTGTGGGAGCGTGGCAGGCCCACCCCAGACAGCGTTTCCCCGGGCCCTGGACACACTGAGAGCTCTTCCAGAGCGGAGGGCGGAAGTGTGGCCTGACGACGCCCAAGCCTCCGCTGCGGTCCCGGTGGCAGGTCGCAGCAGCCTGAAGAACGGCCCACATCTCAGGCGTCTGCCGCCCAAAACACACTCCTCCAGCCCAGGGGCATCCTGCAGCCCAAGGGACGGGCAACGCGCCACGTCTGCAGACACGGCGTGCAGACTCACTGCCCCCGACCCCGCCTCGGCCCCCCATTGCGCATGCGCTTTCCCTCCTCGCCGGGGGCGGCGCCGGCCCTGCCGCTCGCGTGGCCTGCAGGTCGCCTCCGCCGGGGCGGCCGGAGCCCGAGAAACAGCTCTGTCTCCGGCCAGAGCCTCCAGCCGGCCACGAAGGGGAGGCGGGCGCCCGTCCTGCTGGTCCCGCCCTTCCCTCTGGCTCCTGCGGTCGCCCGGAGGCCCGGGCTGGGTCCAGGTGCGAGGGGCAGCCTGGGAACGCTGAGAGCCGCCCTGGCCTGGCCCTGTGCCGATTCCTTCTGGCGCTGAGGGCAAGTGGGAGCACCCCGAGGCTCCCTGCTTCCCGGCCTGGCTGAGCCTCTGGCTGCGGTAGACTTGATGTCATCCAGCTTCTGAGGTTCGGTCACGCAAGGCGACTCAAGGGAGGAAGCCAAGCAGCCACATGGGACGTCACAGCTGAAGCTCCGGCAGGCAGCCCCCGCTGGTCACCACTGGGGGAGGGAGCAGGGCTCCAGGGGCTCCAGCCCAAGCCGTGGGGTCCCCCCCTTGGGTGATGACAAGTGGTGCCGAGAGGAGCTTCCCTGGGGCAAGCACAGTGTCCTCCTGGTTTGACTCACCAAGCTCTGGGGGGTCGGCTAGGCAGCAACCGACACACTGGGCAGGGCGCCCCACGCCCAGCGGGCTGAGAGGCCAGGTCCAGGCAGAGACATGCTGAGTCCTTGGGAGAAGGGCCACAGGGGATGAATAGTGGCACCGACCCTGCTGGTGCCCAGGCCTCCTGCGTGGCATGCCCCCCAACCCAGGGCGCTGGAGCGGGGCCCCAGGTGAGTCGCCCCGGGCCCCAACGTGGGGGCACCCAGTGCTGCCTGTCACGTGATGCCTCTCTTAACAGACTGTCTCTAAGTTGATTTGGAGGCCAGGCTGACCCTGTGTGGAGCAAAGGCAGAGGAGAACATGTCTGGGCTGGCTGAGCTCTCCTCAGCAGTCGTGGGCGATGGCTCTGACCCGGAATGCCCACCCTTCTCAGCGAAACAGCCGGTGGAGTCCCACAGCAAGCACCTGCTCCGCTGGACAGGCCCCGCAAGCACCCCAGGCATGGCTGCCGGGGCTTCCTTGGTCTCCCTGTACTCCACTTGGTGGAACAGAGTCCTCCTTCCAGACGTGGACGTGAGCCCCCTGAACAAGCCCTGCAGGAGCTGGTTTCTTCGCCTCACATTCTGGTGATGTTTCTGTGCCGTGTGTATGCCAGCCCTTATAACAGCCTGTCCCTGATGCTGACTCCTGGTTCAAGTCTTCCCAGGGCCCTCTGCAGATCATCCTGGTGTCCTAGAATATTTGCAGCTCTCTGACTTTTCCCACAGTGCAGAAGCAGCGAGCCACCTGAGTGCAGGGACCAGCAGGGAGAATGCCTCCCTCGCCTTCATAAGACACAGGGGATGATCTGCCCTGTCACAGGGGCAGTTTGGGGAGTGGAGGAAGGGAGAACTAGCTTGCTCAGAGAAGGAAGCCCTGATCCGATCCGTGGAGAGAGAAGACTGGGGAGAACTGGAGAGGAGGCCCACCCCTGGCAAGGAATCGCTGACCTCAGCCATTTTCTCTGTCCCAGGACCAGGCAGCGACCCGCGCTGCTCCACCCAACCTCCACTTTGGGATCTAGAGGTCATCTCATCCAACTCGGAGAGACGGACGCCCCTCCCCATGCCCGATCGACACAGACAGCTCAGATCTGCGTGGCAGACTTGACAGGCAGCAAGCCGGGTGAGTCCAGATCCAATCCACCCGCCTCCTGCAGCAGGCCTGGGGCCTCTGACCCACACTGAGAGCAACCCTATCAGCCTACACTGAGAGCAGAGGGGAGGGGCCGGAGATCAGAGCTGAAAGGAAGCTGGACTTACAGGAACCACCTCAGAGTACCCTTCAATGGGTGGACCTCATCCAATCAGATGAAGGTCTCCAGAAAAAGGCTCACGTCCCTCCAAAGAAGAAATAATTCTGGCCAGGTTCGGTGGCTCGGCCTGTAATCCCGCGCTTTGGGAGGCCGAGGTGAGTGAATTGCCTGAGCCTGCGGGTTCGAGACCCGCCTGGGCAACTTGGCGAGACCTCATCTCTACAATAAATCAATAAAATTAGCCGGGCGTGGTAGCGCGCACCTGCAGTTCCAGCTACTGGGAAGGCTGAAGCGGAAGGATCCCTGGAGTCCAGCAGGTTGAGGTTGCGGTGGCCGGGAGCGTGCCACTGCACTCTAGCCTGGGTGACAGAGTGAGACTCCAAAAAAAAAAAAGAAATAATTCTGCCTCCAAACTACCCTCAGATTCAAGACTACAGCACCAACTCTTGCCAGGACCTCCACCCTCTGGAATGCTCTGCAAATTTAGGAGTTGCCAACCCACAAAATTGTGGGGAGCCTATTCCTTCAAATAAATCTCTTCTCTCTCGTTTATGTACATTACATATAAAACTTTATCTCTTTTTATAAGCGTATGCAGACAGTGTGTGTGTGTGTGTGTGTTCATATATTCATTCTATTAGTTCTGTTTCTCTGGAGAACCCAGAATACTTCATATTTTGGGGCAGAAGGTGATCAACATTCTCAATGCAATTTTTATTTTAAAAACACATGACACCTATTCTGACCATTTGTGAATGTCATGAATTTTAAATTTGCACAATTGAGAAACTACTAGCTTATATGTATTCATCTTGAACCTTCTCATGCCGTCCACAGACTTCCTCCCCTGTTTTAGACTTGACTCTGGCTCTCCCCGAGCCTCCAGTGTCTTCTCTCCTGGCCACTCGCCTTCAGACCCTCCGCAGCAGGCACGACGGGGGTGAGAGCACGAGTTTCCATCTGAGACCGTTGCTCTGGCTGACCTGCCTTCCCTCGTGCCCCCCGGGGGCTCTCACTTGCCGTGGCAGCCAGGCGTCTCCAGCCCCTGGAAGGAGGGAGGGAGCAAGCGCAGAAGCAGCCCCGGTGTGTGGCTCCTGCTCCATCCTGGCTGTCCAGTGGAGCCCAGGCAGGCCGTTTTGCCTCTCTGGGGCTTTCTTTTCATCTGTAAACTCCTTAGATTCAGATTCTTGGAGGTCTGGTTTGGCATGAGTCAGAGGCTCCCTGAATGCTCCTAGAAGTCTGAGAGCAGCGTGAGGTGAAGCCTTGGACACCCACTCCCACTCGACAGCCAGGAATTCCTGCTGCATCGGGGCCCTTCTCCCAGCCCAGCTGCCCTGTTCTCCGCCTTCCTTTCGGTCTTCTGCAGTGCCCAACCCCTGCATTCGTTCCTCGCCCACTTGGGCCTCCTGGGGGATGGCAGGGCCCAAGAGGAGGGGCAGTGACAGCAGGACAGCACCATTCTTACTGTGACTGGGGCTGGAAACAGGTATTTTCCTGGATCCTGGGCCCTGTCGAAAGGAGGTGAATCTACAAGCCAATGGGAGTGCCAGGATGGGCTCCTCCCTGACAGGGAGGAAAACAGATCAAGAGCCAGGTGGAGCAGAGGTTGTAGTTGGTGAGTCCACAGACGTGGGCTGCCCATTGAGAGCTGACACACCTGATCTCAGGACTGGAGCTCTGCGTCGCCCTTGGGTAAAAGGAGGCCTCTGAGCTGGAGGTGTGTGTGGAGGGTGGCAGATAGCTGAAATGTGTATCACTTTTCCATTCTGTTATAACCCTCTTCTGGGGTTAGTAGGAAAATGCGTGTGTTCTCAAGCCACACTTCACCCCTCCCTTCTGGAAAAGCTCTCAGCATGTCCAGGACCCGGGCCTGGGCGAACTCCGTCTGGGGTGGGACTGTCACCCTCCCACACCTTATCTCACCAGAGCTCCCCACCTGGAGGACATTCTTATCTCTCCCTTCTTCCTTGCAGTGCTTTCCCAACTTTTCTGACATGGAAGCAAAAGTAACCAGGTCTCCCTCTTGCAGCCTCCCTTACCATAGCCCAAACAAGTGTGCAAGCTGAAGCTCCCGTCCTGGATATCGAGTCAGGTGTCAGGGAAACAAAGAGACGGGCACTGTGGACGATCTTGGTGGTGGCTGCCACCGCCCGCTCCTTGGGGGTGACAGGCGGCAGCAGCCTCGGGGCGTCCAGGATCCAGTCCAGGATGGTGTCCTTGGTCCACACCGTAGCCTCTGGGCCTCCTGCTGGCAGCGGCAGTGTATTTGCAGGGCTGGTTTGGGGTGTGATTCTGCTGTGCTTTCCAGATTCCTCAGCCTCACTGCGGACCCTGAGAGCTAATCAACAAATGGATGCATTTCCTGTCTAAAGAGCAGATCTGGATTCTGTTTCTAGTGACAAGTGATCCTGACCAAGACTGGAATTGGCACAAGGGTTGTT
>NW_007243724.1:0-823 GCF_000164805.1 Carlito syrichta
TTAAGTCAACTGGCTACCTGGCTGGCTAGATAGTTAAGTCAGCAAGTTAAGTTACCTGGCTAACCGGCTGGCTAGCTAGGTAGCTAGCTAGATAAGCCAGCTGGCTAGCCAGATGGCTATCTACTTAAGTCAGCTAGTTAAGTTAGCTTGTTAGCCAGCTAGCTAGCTAGGCCGCTGGCAAGTTAAGCTGGCTGGTTATCAGGCTGGTCAGGTAGGTGGCCAGCTAGTTAAGCTGGCTGGCTAGCCAACTGACCATTAGGGTGGCTGGCTAGTTAAGCCAACTGGCTATCCGATTGTCCAGCCAGCCGCCTGGCTCTTTAAGCCGGCAGGCTAGACTGCTGGCCAGCACACTAGCTACATAGTCAGCTGCCTAGCCAGCTTGCCAGCCAGGTAGTTATGTTGGTAAGTCATTTGGCTAGCCGTCTAGCCAAACAGGTAACTAACAAGTTAAGTCAGCTGACTTGCCAGCTAGCCAGCCAACTAGCTAGTAAGCTAGTTAAGTCAGCTACCTAGCCAGTTTGCTACTGAAGTCAGCTAGCAAGTCAGCTCACTATTCAGCTAGCTAGTTAATCAGCTTGCTAGTCATGTTGCTAGTCAGCTAGCTAGTTGAGTCAGCTAGCAAGTCAGCTAGATAGTCAGCTAGATAGTTAAGTCAGCTAACCAGCTAACTAACCAGTTAGCTAGCTACTTAAGTCAGCTAGCTAGAGAGCTAGATAGCTTGTTTGTTAGCTAGCTATATCAGCTAGATTGCCAGCTAGCAAGTCAGCTAGCTAGTTGAGTCAGCTAGCAAATCAGCTTTACTTAGCTAATTAGTAGGCTAGAA
>NW_007243725.1:0-3217 GCF_000164805.1 Carlito syrichta
TGAGCAATCAGAGAAGAGAGGTAAATCAGGGGTATCCAAATAGGAAAAGAGGAAGTCAAGTTATTTCTCTTTACAGATGACATGATCGTGTACCTTGAAAACTCAAGAGAATTTGTCTAAAAACCCCCTTACACTGATAAAGAACTTTTGGATAAGTCTCAGGATATAAAATAAAAGTACAAAAGAAAATCGCATTTCTTTACACCAATAATAAACAAATAGAAACCCAAATAAAAAGCACAATGCCATTCACAATAGCCAGGAAAACAATGAAATACCTTGGCATCTCCCTGACCAGAGACATGAAAGACCTTTACAATGAAAACTACAAAACACTGCTCAGAGAAATCAAAGATGACAAAAACAAGTGGAAAAATATGACATGCTCATGGATTGGAAGAATCAACATTGTGAAGATATCCAACCTACCTAGGGCAATCTACAGATTTAATGCAATACCCATCAAATTATCATCAACATTCTTCTCAGACCTAGAAAAAGCAATACAGTACTTTATATGGAAACGCAAATGACCAAGAATACCTAGAACAATCCTCAGCAAAAATAAAACAAAAAAACAAAAAAAGAAAGCAGGCGGTATCACATTACCAGACTTCAAACTTTACTATAAAGCTAAAATAGTCAAAACAGCTTGGTATTGGTACAAAAACAGGCATCTATACCAATGGATTAGAATTGAGATTCCAGGAGCTAAACCTCAACTTCTCTACAACTCATCTTCGACAAAGTCTCCACCACCTACCACTGGGGAGAGGAGAACCTATTTCAGTAAATGGTGCTGGGAAACCTGGATAATCACATGCAGAAGACTCAAACGAGACTCCTATCTGTCCCATACACAAAAATTAAATCTAAATGGATCAGAGACCCAAATGTACAATCTCAACCAGAAGAATCTTAGAAAATGCAGGAAATACCCTTAAGGAAATTGGAACTGGCTTTCAATTCCTGAATGAAATCCGTAACCCACAGGCCATAAAAGATAAGATAGACAAGTGGGACCTCATTAAACTGACAAGCTTATGCAAAGTCAAAGAAATCATCAAGAGAGCAGGGAGAGAGCCCACTGACTGTGAAAAAAGTATTTGCCAACTCCAGGTCTGACAAAGGGTTAACATCTTGGATCCACAAGGAACTCAAACGTGCTGAAAAGAAAAAAAAACAAACAACCCCATTTTAAAGTGGGCAAAAAATACGAACAGATACTTCTCAAAGGAAGACTTCTGAGCAGTCAACAGACACATTAAAAAATATCCAACCTCACTAATCATCAAGGAGATACAAATCAAAACCACACTGAGATACCACCTAACTCTAGTCAGAATGGCAATTATCAATAACTCAAAAAATAACAGTTGCTGGAAAGGGTGTGGTGAAAAGGGAACAATCCTACACTGTTTGTGGGAGTGCAAACTAGTGCAACCTCTATGGAGAAGAGTGTAACGATTCTTAAAAGCTCTAAATATCAACCTCCCATATGACCCAGCAATTCCCCTACTGGTAATATACCCTGAAGAACTCAAATCACTCTATAAAAAAGATACCTCCACGCATGTTTATCACAGCATTGCTCAAAATAGCAAGAACCTGGAGTCAACCATACTGGCCATCAAAAGAGGACTGGGTTAAAAAAACATGTTACATATACACGATGGAATGCTATGCAGCCAATAAAATAGAACAAAATCATGAACTTCATGGCAACCTGGATGGAACTAGAGTCTATAATACTGAGTGACCTCTCACAGAAAGAAAGATCTGAGTATCACATGTTCTCAATCATATAGCAGACCTTGAATATCCTTTGTAATACTTTAAGAAAAGGACTGACATTGGTGGGAAACTATGGTGGGAAGGGGAAGGGAGGTGGGATTTACACTTGTCAATATCTGTCTGGGGATGGGGAGACACCCCTTATCAACGAGGGTGCCTGAGCAAATCATATTTGTATACATAACCCTTAACTGTACCCCACAGTATCAAAATAAAAAATACTGATATATAAAAAATAAAATAAATAAATTATATTTTGAGCCTCCTCCCCCAAAAAAGCCACTTCTCCTGAACTCAAGTCTCTGTTTCCAACCTTAAATGTTGATTAGTGAGTTCTATTCTCACATGAGACACACCTTACTGATAAGTGGTACTCACTGAGAACAACTTAGGGGAAAACTTGTTACTGTGGACTAGTAACAGGGATCTCCTGTCACTGCAGCATCTCTTATGGAGGAGTGTCAGTCACTGGAAAAACCATCATGAAGGAGGGCCAGTCACTGGCACTCCCATCACTGAAGAAGGCCAATCACTGGGACACTCATCACAAAAGAGGGCTTGTCATTGGTACACTCATTTGGAGAAACCAATTACAAGGACATCCATCAAGGGTTTGGGGTTGGTCACTATGTACTAATTGTGGAGGTTAATCAGTAACTGGAGCATAAATATCCCAGAAGGCATAGTGGCTGTGGCTCCCATAATGAATGAAGACTAGTCACCGAGGAAGCCATTATGTAGGACACTCTGTCCTGGGACAGAGAATACCGAGGAAAGCTATTTAGTGGTGCATCGACCAGAAAGGTGTATCAGTCGCTGGTACATTTTTTTCAGAGAGGAGGGCTAGTCATTTAGGCATGCATTACAAAGGAGGGCTTGCCACTGGGATACCCATAACAGAGGAGGTTTGGTCAATGTGCACTCATAACAGAGGGTAAGCAGTCACTGGGACAGCCATTACAGGTGAAGAGTAATCACAGGGGCACTCAGCACAGAGTTGAGCCAGTAAACTGGTCACCCACCACAAAGGAGGACTAATAACTGAGGATCCCATTACAGAAGTGGGCCAGTCATGGGGGAACCCCTCACAGAGTTACAAGTCACTGGTGTCCCCAACACTTGGAAAGGCTAGTCACTCTGGCACCCATAACAGAGGAAGGCAAGGCACTGGGCGATCCATAATGGAGGAGGAGGGACAGTCATTAGGACAACTTTCACAAAGGAGGGCTAGTAAGTGGAGAAATCATTATGATGAAAGACCAGTGACTGGGCCATGTACCACAGAGGAAGCTTAGTCACTGGGGCACCCATTATGGGGGATGTCCAATAACTGCTGCACCAATCACAAAGGACAGTCTATCACTGCCACACCTATATCAAAGGAGCACCAGTCACCAGTTGCACTCATCACAAAAGAGGACTA
>NW_007243726.1:0-3024 GCF_000164805.1 Carlito syrichta
CTCAACATTGTGAAGATATCCAACCTACCTAGGGCAATCTACAGATTTAATGCAATACCCATCAAATTATCATCAACATTCTTCTCAGACCTAGAAAAAACAATACAGTACTTTATATGGAAACGCAATGACCAAGAATAGCTAGAACAATCCTCAGCAAAAATAAAACAAAAAAACAAAAAAAGAAAGCAGGCGGTATCACATTACCAGACTTCAAACTTTACTATAAAGCTAAAATAGTCAAAACAGCTTGGTATCGGTACAAAAACAGGCATCTATACCAATGCATTAGAATTGAGATTCCAGGAGCTAAACCTCAACTTCTCTACAACTCATCTTCGACAAAGTCTCTACCACCTACCACTGGGGAGAGGAGAAACTATTCAGTAAATGGTGCTGGGAAACCTGGATAATCACATGCAGAAGACTCAAACAAGACTCCTATCTGTCCCCATACACAAAAATTAAATCTAAATGGATCAGAGACCCAAATGTACAACCTCAACCAGAAGAATCTTAGAAAATGCAAGAAATACCCTTATGGAAATTGGAACTGGCTTTCAATTCCTGAATGAAATCCGTAACCCACAGGCCATAAGAGATAAGATAGACAAGTGGGACTTAATTAAACTGACAAGCTTATGCAAAGTCAAAGAAATCATCAAGAGAGCAAGGAGAGAGCCCACTGACTGTGAAAAAAGTATTTGCCAACTCCAGGTCTGACAAAGGGTTAACATCTTGGATCCACAAGGAACTCAAACGTGCTGAAAAGAAAAAAAAACAAACAACCCCATTTTAAAGTGGGCAAAAAATATGAACAGACACTTCTCAAAGGAAGACTTCCGAGCAGTCAACAGACACATTAAAAAATGTCCAACCTCACTAATCATCAAGGAGATGCAAATCAAAATCACACTGAGATACCACCTACTCCAGTCAGATGGCAATTATCAATAACTCAAAAAATAACAGTTGCTGGAAAGGGTGTGGTGAAAAGGGAACAATCCTACACTGTTTGTGGGAGTGCAAACTAGTGCAACCTCTATGGAGAAGAGTGTAACGATTCTTAAAAGCTCTAAATATCAACCTCCCATATGACCCAGCAATTCCCCTACTGGTAATATACCCTGAAGAACTCAAATCACTCTATAAAAAAGATACCTCCACGCATGTTTATCACAGCATTGCTCAAAATAGCAAGAACCTGGAGTCAACCATACTGGCCATCAAAAGAGGACTGGGTTAAAAAAACATGTTACATATACACGATGGAATGCTATGCAGCCAATAAAATAGAACAAAATCATGAACTTCATGGCAACCTGGATGGAACTAGAGTCTATAATACTGAGTGACCTCTCACAGAAAGAAAGATCTGAGTATCACATGTTCTCAATCATATAGCAGACCTTGAATATCCTTTGTAATACTTTAAGAAAAGGACTGACATTGGTGGGAAACTATGGTGGGAAGGGGAAGGGAGGTGGGATTTACACTTGTCAATATCTGTCTGGGGATGGGGAGACACCCCTTATCAACGAGGGTGCCTGAGCAAATCATATTTGTATACATAACCCTTAACTGTACCCCACAGTATCAAAATAAAAAATACTGATATATAAAAAATAAAATAAATAAATTATATTTTGAGCCTCCTCCCCCAAAAAAGCCACTTCTCCTGAACTCAAGTCTCTGTTTCCAACCTTAAATGTTGATTAGTGAGTTCTATTCTCACATGAGACACACCTTACTGATAAGTGGTACTCACTGAGAACAACTTAGGGGAAAACTTGTTACTGTGGACTAGTAACAGGGATCTCCTGTCACTGCAGCATCTCTTATGGAGGAGTGTCAGTCACTGGAAAAACCATCATGAAGGAGGGCCAGTCACTGGCACTCCCATCATTGAAGAAGGCCAATCACTGGGACACTCATCACAAAAGAGGGCTTGTCATTGGTACACTCATTTGGAGAAACCAATTACAAGGACATCCATCAAGGGTTTGGGGTTGGTCACTATGTACTAATTGTGGAGGTTAATCAGTAACTGGAGCATAAATATCCCAGAAGGCATAGTGGCTGTGGCTCCCATAATGAATGAAGACTAGTCACCGAGGAAGCCATTATGTAGGACACTCTGTCCTGGGACAGAGAATACCGAGGAAAGCTATTTAGTGGTGCATCGACCAGAAAGGTGTATCAGTCGCTGGTACATTTTTTTCAGAGAGGAGGGCTAGTCATTTAGGCATGCATTACAAAGGAGGGCTTGCCACTGGGATACCCATAACAGAGGAGGTTTGGTCAATGTGCACTCATAACAGAGGGTAAGCAGTCACTGGGACAGCCATTACAGGTGAAGAGTAATCACAGGGGCACTCAGCACAGAGTTGAGCCAGTAAACTGGTCACCCACCACAAAGGAGGACTAATAACTGAGGATCCCATTACAGAAGTGGGCCAGTCATGGGGGAACCCCTCACAGAGTTACAAGTCACTGGTGTCCCCAACACTTGGAAAGGCTAGTCACTCTGGCACCCATAACAGAGGAAGGCAAGGCACTGGGCAATCCATAATGGTGGAGGGACAGTCATTAGGACAACTTTCACAAAGGAGGGCTAGTAAGTGGAGAAATCATTATGATGAAAGGCCAGTGACTGGGCCATGTATCACAGAGGAAGCTTAGTCACTGGGGCACCCATTATGGAGGATGTACAATAACTGCTGCACCAATCACAAAGGACAGTCTATCACTGCCACACCTATATCAAGGGAGCTCCAGTCACCAGTGCACCCATCACAAAAGAGGACTAGTCACTGTGGCACCAAATATGGAGCAGATTCATTCACTGTTGACACTATCACCGGGGAAGGCCAGTCATTGGGACTCCCATTACAGAAGAGAGACAGTATCTGGGGCAATCAGCACAGAGGAGGGCTTGTCACTGCGTCATTTGCAGATGAGGGCTAGTCACTGAGGCACCCATCACAGAGGGAGGACAGTCACTCTGGCGCTATCATAAAGGCA
>NW_007243727.1:0-588 GCF_000164805.1 Carlito syrichta
GGAGGGTTGGATGAGCAACAGGGGAGGGTAGAAGAACAGAGAGAGAGAAAGAAGAAAGGAGGAAACAAGAAAGAGAAAAAGAAGGTCGTAAGGAAGGGGGAGGAAGGAGGATGATTCTGCCTCGATTTAGTCACTAATATGTGTGTGTGTGTGTGTGTGTGTGTGTGTGTGTGTGTGTGTGTGTGTGGCCTGTTGTTAGAGACTTATGTATATATGTATGTGTATATTTATTTATTTATTTTATTATTTTTTGGGGGGGATTGGTCTCACTCCGGCGTCCAGGCTGGAGTGCAGTGGCACGCTCACGGCCATGCCAGCATCAACCTGTTGGGCTCCAGCGATCCTTCTGCCTCAGCCTTCCAAGTAGTCAGAACGACAGGCACATGCTACCATGCCTGGCCAATTTTTTGATTTATTGTAGAGATGAGGTCTCACTAAGTTGCCCAGGCTGTTCTCGAACCTGTAGGCTCAGGCAATTCCCTCACCTCAGCCTCCCACAGTGCTGGGGTTACAGGTTTAATCCACTGCGCCCGGACTAGTGACTAACATATATTTAAGAAGACATCTCTGCCAGGACCCAGCGAGAAT
>NW_007243728.1:0-1508 GCF_000164805.1 Carlito syrichta
GTTACAGGTTTGATCCACTGCGCCCGGACTAGTGACTAACATATATTTAAGAAGACATCTCTGCCAGGACCCAGCGAGAATCCCACACCCTGCATAGTTAACTCCTGTAAAAAGCTGCTGTCCTCAGTGGGCCCCAAAACAAGAGCCCCTGGAAGCTATAGCCTTAGGGCTCTGTGGGACTGCCGTGAGCTCAATGTAGGCTCGTGCCCAGGAACCTAATAAACAAGAATGCAGCCGGGCTCGGTGGCTCAGCCTGTAATCCCGCGCTTTGGGAGGCCGAGGTGAGTGAATTGCCTGAGCCCGCAGGTTCGAGACCCACCTGGGCAACTTGGCGAGACCTCATCTCTACAATAAATCAAAAACTAGCCAGGCATGGTAGCGCGCGCCTGTAGTTCCAGTTACTTGGAAGGCTGAGGTGGAAGGATCGCTGGAGCCCAGCAGGTCGAGGCTGCGGTGGCCGGGAGCAGTCACTGCACTGCAGTCTGGGTGACAGAGTGAGACTCCAACTCAAAAAAAAAAAAAAAAAGAAAGAAGAATGCATGTGGTCCTCAGGGCCAAGCTGCTTCTCAGACAGTGCCCACATCACGATCCCAAAGCAAACCCGGATGCACTTCTGAAAGCATTGAAAGAAAAAAACACGTGAATTTTACTGAAGGTTTGTGAGACCCAGAAGTCAAGTGTTGCAAAGCCTGTCTGAGATAAAAACTTCCTAAAAATCTCCTTCCGGTGCCTCTGTTTTCCCTGGATTTCCATGTCTCCTGGCAGTTGCCCCTCTCCCTTCCCTTCTCTGCCAGCCTCCTCCAGTCATGCATGTTTCTCTCTCCATCCCATGTCTACCCTTCTCCTCCAAACCTCCTCAGCATGAACACTCATCCTGCAATCAATGCCAAGCCCCAGTTTTTGGTCACACCCCCACAACCAGCTTCCCCAGCCTGCCCCTCTTTTCCCAAGAATCTGAAGTTCCCTGCATCCTTTCCTTCCAGTGTCATGTTGGGACTTGGTTAGTGACATAAAACTTTGGTGAATGAGATGGGCTCTAAATACACACTTAATCTTTGCAAGTCAGGTGACCTCAGACCAGTGACATCATCTCTCTGGGTCCCATCCACAAAATAGGCAGTACATAAACACATGCCCACCAAGATTGCTGTGAATGTTAAACAAAATGGCACTTGTAAGGTTCTTGCCTGGAGAGAGTGTGCCGTCACTATTAGCCGTCAGTACTATTATTTTTCCACTGGGGCAGTCTGTGAGGTCAGTAGAGGAAAGATTATGGTTCTTATTTTGTTATAAACAAACTAAGGACCAGAGAGTGAGTTGACTTACTCAAGTCTGCACAGAACCAAGCAGTCAAGTGAGAGGTCAAGTGCAGACCCTTAAGGCCAGACTGTTTGGATGTCATCCCAACTCCTTAGGTCACGGTTAGGTTAAGCAGGCAGGTACTGGTGGCTGCAAACCCCCACATCGTAGTCCTTTACTTCCGTGTCCTAGAGGTCAAACTCAGCAAA
>NW_007243729.1:0-3526 GCF_000164805.1 Carlito syrichta
ACCAGCTGACTTAATACATTAATTAACTAGCTAACTACCTGACTCAACTGACTAACAACCAGTTAGTTAACTTGCTAGCTAGCTGTCTCAACCAACTGTCAAAATTAGAAAACTGACTTAGCTAGCTGACTTATCTTGCAGAATTAACTAGTTAGCTAGTAAACTTAATTATGTGAATTAAAGACTTAGCTAACTATTTAACTAGCTGTATTACTATCTGACTTTATTAATTAGCTAATTATTCAGGAAGCAGACTTAAGTAACTGACTTAAATAGTTATCTCACAAGTGAGCTAGCTGACTTTGCTAACTGACTTAGCTAGCTAGCTGGATAGTTAGCTGACTTAGCTAACTGACATAACTAATTGGCTAATGAGATAATTAGCTGACTTAACAAGTTGGATAATGAGTTAGCTGACTGTTTTATCTAGTTGGTAAACAAGATAATTAGCTGAAATAACTAGGTGGTTAAGGAGTTAGCTAGGTGACTTAACTGGGCTGACGAGTCGGCCGACTAGTTAGATAATTTAATACGTTGGCTGACTACTCGGCAGACTTGTTTGCTGGCATAAAATGTTGGTCAAATAGTCGGCCGACTATTTAGTTGAGTTAACTAGTTGACTGACGAGTTGGCCCACTAGTTAGCTCTGCTAACTAGTTGCCTGACTAATTTGCTGACCTAACTAGTCGATCGATTCATTCACTGACTTGTTAGCTGACAGAACTAGTCGACTGACTAGTGAGCTGACCTAAATTGTCGACTGACATTTTTGCCTACCAATCGGGCCAATAGGTTACCTAACTTGTCAGCTGGCGAGTGAGCCGACAGGTTAGCTGACTTAACTTGTCAATGGGCAAGTGAGCCGAGTCATCAGCTGAATTAACTAGTTCAACAACGAGAGAGCTGATTGTCACCTGAGTTAAATAGTCGTCCAGTAGGCAAGTCGAATGGTCAACTGGCTTAACTAGTCGGCCGAAGTGGGAGATGACGGGTCAGCTGAATCTAGTCGGCTGGCGAGTGAGCCAATTGGTCAGACTTAACTAGTCGGACGGTGAGTGAGCTGACCAATGAGCGGACTTAACTAGTCGGCTGGCGAGTGAGCCAACACATGAGCTGCCTTAAATATTCGGCCGGTGAGTGACCTGGCCTGTGAGTTGACTTAACTAGTTGGCTGGCGAGCCAGCCAACTAGTTCACTGACCTGTTGGCCTGTAAGCGAGTGACAAGTTAGTTGACATGTTGGCTGGCTAGCAAGCCAACTAGTTTGCTGACTGGTTGGTAGGCGAGTGAGCCGAATATTTAGCTGAGCTGTCGGAAATCGAGTGAGCCCACTAGTTAGCTGTCCAGCTAGCCTAGTGGCTAGCCGACTAGTTAGCCAAGTGACTAGCTGGTTTGCTAGCTGATTTAACGAGCTAGCTGACTAGCTAGCTAGCTAGCTAGCTAGCTGATATAACTAGCTAGCAAACAAGTTATCTAGCTGCCTAGCAAGCTGACTTAACAAGCTAGCTAACTGGCTAGTAAGCTGGCTAGCTGACTTAATTATCTACCTGACTATTTAGCTGACTAGCTAGCTGACTTAACAAGCTATTTGATAAGCAACCTGGTTAGAGAGCTGACTCAACTATCTAGCTGAATAGTTAGCTGACTTGCTAGATAACTTATATAGCTAGCTGGATAGCTAGCTGACTAGCTAGCTGACTTAACTAGCTGATGAGATAGTTGACTGGCTACCTGGTCATTCAGCTGACTTAACTAGTTAGCGACCTGGTTGGCTAGATGGCTAGCCAACTGTCTTAACTTGCTAGCTACCTGTCTGGCTAGCTGGCTAGGCAGCCGGGTAGCTACATAGTGGACTGGCCACCTGGCTAGCCAACTGGATTAAATAGCCAGCTTGGGTAGCCAGCTGGCTAACTAGTTTAGTCAGCTACTTGTGCCAGCTTGCTAACTGGTTATTCAGCTGGCCATCCAGCTGGCTAGCTAATTAAGTCAGATAGTTAAGTCAGCTGACCAGCCACCTTGCTAGATAGGTAGCTATCTAGTTAAATCAGCAAGTTAACTCAATTGGATCACTAGGTAGCTAGCTAGCTAAGTCAGCTAGTTAATCAGCAGGCTAACTAGTTAAGTCACTTAGGTAAATCAGCTGGCTAGCCAGCTGCCTATGAGGGTAGCTATCAAGTTAAGTCAGCTGGCTAGTCAGCTTTCTAACTAGTTAAGTCACCTAATTAATTCAACTTGCTGGCCAGTTGGTTGGCTAGGTAGTTAGGTGTTTGAGTCAGTTGGCAAGCCAGTGGGCTATATAGATAGGTAGCTAGTTAAACCCGTTGGCTAACCATTAGGCTATCTAGTTATATTAGCTAGGTAAGTCAGCTGGCTATTCAGCTGTCTAGCTAGGTAGATAGCTTGGTAAGTTTGATGGCTAGTCAGCTGACTACTTCATTATGTCAACTAGATAAATTAGCTGGCTAGGCTGCTGGCTAGCTAGGTAGCTAGGCAATTAAGTCAGCTGGCTCTCCAGCTGGTCAGATAGTTTACTCAGCTGGCTAGCCAGCTGGGTAGTTAGTTAAGTCAGCATGTTAATCAGTTGTCAAGCCAGCTGGTTAGCTAGTTAAAAAGCTAGTTAAGTCAGATGGGCAGCCATTTGGCTCGCTAGATATTTCAGCTACTTAAGTCAGCTGACTAGCTAGGAAGCTAGCTAGTTAAGTCAGCTAGATATGACAGCAAACTAGCTAGTTAAATCACATAGTTAAATCAATTAGCTATATGATAGCTAGCTAGGTGCCTAACTAGTTAAATCATCTAGTTATGTCAGCTGGATAGGTAGGTAGCTACATAATTAATTCAGCTAGTTAAATCAGCAGCCTAGCGAGTTAAGTCAGTCAGTTAAGTCAGCTGGATAGCCAGTTGCCTAAAAGGATAGGTAGCTAGATAAGTCTGTTGGCTAGCCAGCTGGCTACTTATTTAAATCAGCTAGTTAAATCAGATGGCAAGCCAGGGTGATGCATAGGAAGTTAGCTAGATAAGTAAGATGGCTAGCCACCTGCCTATCTAGTGATGTCAACTAGTTAAGTCAGCTGGAGAGCCAGCTCACTAATGAGTTGTCACCTAGTTGAGTCAGCTGGATAGCCAGCTGCTTAGCTGGTTAAGTCAGCTAGCTAATTATAGTGGCTAGCCATCTGGCTAGCAATGTAGTCAGCTAGTTAAGTCAGCTGGCTAGCCAGCTCTCTAGCTTGTTACATCATATAATTAAGTCAATTGTCGAGTCCCCTGGCTAGGTAGGTAGCTAGCTAATTAAGTCAGCTGGCTAGCCCACTGGCTAGCTAGTTACATCAGCTAGCTAGCCAGCTAGCTAGTTAAGTCAGCTAGCAAGTCAGCTAACTATTCAGCTAGCTAGTTAAGTCAGCCAGGTAGTCAGGTTGCTTGTCAGCTTGCTATTTAAGTCAGTTATCTAGTAAACTAACTAATCAGCTGGATAGTTAAGTCAGCTATCCAGATAACTAGCCATTTAGCTATCCAGTTAAGTCAGCTAG
>NW_007243730.1:0-707 GCF_000164805.1 Carlito syrichta
TTATATAGCTAGCTTCCTAGCAAGTCAGCTGATTTAACTAGATGAAATAACTAGCTAGCCAGAGGGATAGCCATCTGACTTGACTAGCATTTTCATTAGCTAACCAGCTGGATAGTCAATGACTTATTGAGCTGTCTTAACTAGCTAACTAGCTGGTGGCCAGCTGGTGACTTAAACAGATAGCTCCCTAGCCAGCTGACTAGCTGGCTCTCTATCTAGCCAGCTTGCTAGCCAGTTGAATTACCTAGCTCACATAAGCTAGCAAGCTGGGTAGCCAGCTCATTTAACTAGCTAGCTACTACCTCACCAGCAAGCTAACCAGCTGACTTAACTACCTAACTTGAACTGCTAGCCTGTTGGCTAGCATGCAGACTTATCTAGCTATCTACCTATCTATCCAGCTGGTTAGACAGCTGGCTAACCTAGCTGACTTAACCAGCTAGACAGTTGGCTAGCTAGCTGACTTAACTCACTGACCTCACTAGCTAGCCAGGAAGCTATCTAGCTGACTAACTAGCTAGCTACCTACCTTGTCAGTTGACTTGTCAGCTCTCTTAATTGGCTGAATTAACCAGGTACCAGTTGGTTAGAGTCAACTGACTTAACTAGCTCGCTACCTAACTAGCCAGCTGGCCAGCCAGCTGACTTAACCAGCTGACTTAAATAGTTAGCTAACTAGCTAGCTACCTAGCTAGCCAGCTGACTTA
>NW_007243731.1:0-434 GCF_000164805.1 Carlito syrichta
TAACTAGCTAACTAGCTGGTGGCCAGCTGGTGACTTAAACAGATAGCTCCCTAGCCAGCTGACTAGCTGGCTCTCTATCTAACCAGCTTGCTAGCCAGTTGAATTACCTAGCTCACATAAGCTAGCAAGCTGGGTAGCCAGCTCATTTAACTAGCTAGCTACCTACCTCGCCAGCAAGCTAACCAGCTGACTTAACTACCTAACTTGAGCTGCTAGCCTGTTGGCTAGCATGCGGACTTATCTAGCTATCTACCTAGTTAACCAGCTGGCTAGACAGCTGGCTAACCTAGCTGACTTAACCAGCTAGACAGCTGACTTAACTCACTGACCTCACTAGCTAGCCAGGAAGCTATCTAGCTGACTAACTAGCTAGTTACCTACCTTGTCAGTTGACTTGTCAGCTCTCTTAACTGGCTGAATTAACCAGGTACCAG
>NW_007243732.1:0-1288 GCF_000164805.1 Carlito syrichta
CGAGTGAGCCGACAGGTTAGCTGACTTAACTTGTCAATGGGCAAGGGAGCCGAGTCATCAGCTGAATTAACTAGTTCAACAACGAGAGAGCTGATTGTCACCTGAGTTAAATAGTCGTCCAGTAGGCAAGTCGAATGGTCAACTGGCTTAACTAGTCGGCCGAAGTGGGAGATGACAGGTCAGCTGAATCTAGTCAGCTGGCGAGTGAGCCAATTGGTCAGACTTAACTAGTTGGATGGTGACTGAGCTGACCAACGAGCGGACTTAACTAGTCGGCTGGCGAGTGAGCCAACACATGAGCTGCCTTAAATATTCAGCCAGTGAGTGAGCTGGCCTGTGAGCTGACTTAACTAGTTGCCTGGCGAGCCAGCCAACTAGTTCACTGACCTGTTGGACTGTGAGCGAGTGACAAGTTAGTTGACATGTTGGCTGGTGAGCAAGCCGACTAGTTTGCTGACCGGTTGGTAGGCGAGTGAGCCGAATATTTAGCTGAGCTGTCGGAAATCGAGTGAGCCCACTAGTTAGCTGACCAGCTAGCCTAGTGGCTAGCCGACTAGTTAGCCAAGTGACTAGCTGGTTTGCTAGCTGATTTAACGAGCTAGCTGACTAGCTAGCTAGCTAGCTAGCTAGCTAGCTGATATAACTAGCTAGCAAACAAGTTATCTAGCTGCCTAGCAAGCTGACTTAACAAGCTAGCTAACTGGCTAGTAAGCTGGCTAGCTGAATTAATTATCTACCTGACTATTTAGCTGACTAGCTAGCTGACTTACCAAGCTATTTGATAAGCAACCTGGTTAGAGAGCTGACTCAACTATCTAGCTGAATAGTTAGCTGACTTGCTAGATAAATTATATAGCTAGCTGGATAGCTAGCTGACTAGTTAGCTGACTTAACTAGCTGATGAGATAGTTGGCTGGCTACCTGGTCATTCAACTGACTTAACTAGTTAGCGACCTGGTTGGCTAGATGGCTAGCCAACTGTCTTAACTTGCTAGCTACCTGTCTGGCTAGCTGGCTAGGCAGCCGGGTAGCTACATAGTGGACTGACCACCTGGCTAGCCAACTGGATTAAATAGCCAGCTTGGGTAGCCAGCTGGCTAACGAGTTTAGTCAGCTACTTGTGCCAGCTTGCTAACTGGTTATTCAGCTGGCCATCCAGCTGGCTAGCTAATTAAGTCAGATAGTTAAGTCAGCTGACCAGCCACCTTGCTAGATAGGTAACTATCTAGTTAAATCAGCAAGTTAACTCAGCTAGATCACTAGGTAGCTAGCTAGCTAAGTCAGCTAG
>NW_007243733.1:0-1400 GCF_000164805.1 Carlito syrichta
ATGGAATGGACTAGAGAGGAATGGATTGGAATGGTGTGGAATGGAATGGAATGAAATGCCAAAGAATGGACTGAAATGAAATGCAGAGGAATGGAGTGGAATGAAATGGAGACGAATGGAATGGAATGGAAGGGCATGTAATAGCAAGGAATGGAATGGAGGGAGAGGAACGGAATGTAACGGATAGGAATAGAATCTAATGGAATAGAATGGAAAGGAATAGAATGTAGAGAAATTGCAAAGAATGGAGAGGAATGGAATGAAATGGAATGGAATGGAGAACAATGGAATGGAATGGAATGGTTTGGAATGGAATGGAGAGGTGTGGAATGGTATGAAATGGAAAGAAATGGAATGGAATGGAATGGAGTGAAGAAGAATGGAATAGAATCGCGAGAAATAAAATGGAATGGAAGGAAATGGAATAGAGGGGAATGGAACGGATGGAATGGAGAGGAATGGAATTGATTAAAATGGAAGCGAATGGAGAGGATTGGAATGGAATGTAAAAGAGTGGAATGGAGAGGAATGGAATGGAGTGGAATGGAATGGAATGGAGAGGAATGCAAAGAAATGGAATGGAGAGGAATGGAATAGAATAGAACAGAATGGAAAGGAATGAAATGGAATGGAAGGGAGAGGAATGGAATGAAGAGGAATGGAATGGAATAAAATGCAGTGGAATGAAATGGAATGGAATGGAAAAGACAGAAATTGAATGGAATGGAATGGGGAGGAATGGAATGTAGAGGAATGGAATGAAATGGACAGGAATGGAATGGAGAGGACAGGAATGGAATGGAAAGTAATGGAATGGAGAGAAATGGAATGGAATGGAATGAAATAGAGAGGAAAGGAATGAAAGGGGAGGAAAAAGAAAGCAGAGGATTGGAATGTAATAGAATGGAGAGGAATGGATTATAGTTGAATGTAACAGAATGGAATAGAGTAGAATGGAGATGAATTGAATGGAATAAATAGAATTGAGGGGAATGTAATAGAAGGGAGAGGAGAGGAATGGAATGGAGTGGAATGGAATGGAATTGAGAGGAATGGAATGCAATAGAGTGAAAGGAAATGGAATGGATTGGAGTGGAATGGAATGGCATGGAATGGAATTGAGAGGAATGAAATGGAGAGGAAAGAAAGGGAATTGGGAGCAATGGAAAGGAATTGAATGGAGAGGATTGCAATGGAATGCAATAAAATAGAAAGGATTGGAATTGAGAGGTATGGAATGGAATGGAGAGGAATAGACTGGAGAGGAGTGGAATGGCATGGAATGGAATTAAATGGAAAGGAATGGAACTGGATGGAATGGAATGTAATTGAATGGAGTTAAGAAGAATGGAATAGAAGCGTGAGAAATGAAATGGAATGGAAGGAAATGGAATAGAGAG
>NW_007243733.1:2428-3316 GCF_000164805.1 Carlito syrichta
AATGGTGTGGATTGGAATGGAATGAAATGCCAAGGAATGGAATGAAATGAAATGCAGAGGAATGGAGTGGAATGGAATGGAGACGAATGAAATGCAATGGAAGGGCATGGAATATCAAGGAATGGAATGGAGTGAGAGGAATGGAATGTAATGGTTAGGAATTGATTCGAATGGAATGGAATGGAAAGGAATAGAATGAAGAGTAATTGCAAAGAATGGAGAGGAATGGAATGGAATGGAATGGGGAGGAATGCAATGGAATGGAATGCAGAGGAATGGATGAAATGGACAGGAATGGAATGGAGAGGACAGGAATTGAATGGAGAGTAATGGAATGGAGAGAAATGGAGTGGAATTGAGAGGAATGGAATGGAAGAGGAGGAAAAAATAAAGGAGAGGATTGGAATGAAATAGAATGGAGAGAAATGGATTATAGTTGAATGTAACAGAATGGAATAGAGTGGAATGGAGAGGAATTGAATGGAATAAATAGAATTGAGGGGAATGGAATAGAATGGACAGGAGTGGAATGGAATAGAGTGGAATGCAATGGAATGGAATGGAATTGAGAGGAATGGAATGCAATAGAGTGAAAGGAAATGGAAGGGAGTGGAGTGTAATGGAATGGAATGGAACTGAGAGGAATGAAATGGAGAGGAAATAAATGGAACTGGGAGGAATGGAAAGGAATTGAATGGAGAGGATTGCAATGGAATGCAATAGACTAGGAAGGATTGGAATCGAGAGGAACGGAATGGAATAGAGAAGAATAGAATGGAGAGGAATGGAATGGCATGGAATGGAATTAAATGGAAAGGAATGGAACTCAATGGAATGGAATGGAATTGAATGGAGTGAAGAAGAATGGAATAGAAGCGTGAGAAATGA
>NW_007243733.1:4269-5512 GCF_000164805.1 Carlito syrichta
GGAAGGGAGAGGAATGGAATGTAGAGAAATGGAATGGAACAGAGGTGATTGGATTGGCATAAGGTGGAATGAAATGGCATGGAATGGAACGGATTGGAGAGCAATGGAATGGACTAGAGAAGAATGGATTGAAATGGAGTGGAATGGAATGGAATGAAATGCTGAAGAATGGACTGAAATGAAATGTAGAGGAATGGAGTGGAATGGAATGGAAGGCATGGAACACCAAGGAATGCAATGGAGGGAGAGGAACGGAATGTAATGGATAGGAATTGAATGGAATGGAATGGAATGGAAAGGAATAGAATGAAGAGAAATTGCAAAGAATGGGGAGGAATGGAATGGAATGGAATGGAGAGAAAAGGAATGGAGAAGCATGGAATGGAATGGAATGGTTTGGAATGGAATGGAGAGGTATGGATTGGTATGGAATGGCCAGAAATGGAATGGAATGAAATGGAATGGAGTGAAGAAGAATGGAATAGAATCGCGAGAAATAAAATGGAATGGAAGGAAATGGAATAGAGGGGAATGGAACGGAAGGAATGGAGAGGAATGGAATGGAATGGAATTTATTAAAATAGGAGCGAATGGAGAGGATTGAAATGGAATGTAAAAGTGTGGAATGGAGAAGAATGGAATGGAGTGGAATGGAAGGTAATGGAGAGGAATGCAAAGAAATGGAACGGAGAGGAATGGAATAGAATAGAATAGAATGGAAAGTAATGAAATGGAATGGAAGGGAGAGGAATGGAATGGAGAGGAATGTAATGGAATGGAATAGAATATAGAGGAATGAAATAGAATGGAAAAGAATGGAATGGAGAAGAATGGAATGAAATGTAATGGAAAGGTATGGAGAGGAATGGAATGGACTTGAATGGAGAGGAATGGAATTGAATTTAATGGAATAGAATGTAGAGGAAAGGAAGAAGAAGGAGAGGAATGGAATGGAGAGGAATGGTATGGAGTGGAATGGAATGGAGAGGAATGAAATAGGGATTGATGGAATGGAATGGAATATAATAAAGAGCAATTCAATGGAATGAAATGGAGTGGTATGGTATGGAAGGGAGAGGAATGGAATGTAGAGAAATTGAATGGAACGGAGTGGATTGGAATGGCATGTTGTGGAATTGAATGGTATGGAATGGAATGGATTGGAGAGGAATGGAATGGACTTGAGAGGAATGGATTGGAATGGTGTGGAATGGAATGGAATGAAACGCCGAAGAATGGAATG
>NW_007243734.1:0-412 GCF_000164805.1 Carlito syrichta
GAATAGAATCGCGAGAAATAAAATGGAATGGAAGGAAATGGAATAGAGGGGAATGGAACGAATGGAATGGAGAGGAATGGAATTGATTAAAATAGGAGCGAATGGAGAGGATTGGAATGGAATGTAAAAGTGTGGAATGGAGAAGAATGGAATGGAGTGGAATGGAATGGAATGGAGAGTTATGCAAAGAAATGGAATGGAGAGGAATGGCATAGAATAGAATCGAATGGAAAGGAATGAAATGGAATGGAAGGAAGTGGAATGGAATGAAGAGGAACGGAATAAAATAAAATGCAGTGGAATGAAATGGAAAGGAGAGAAATGGAATGGAACGGACATAAATGGAATGGACTGGAGAGGAATGGAATGCAATGGAATGCAGAGGAATGGAATGAAATGGAGAGGAATGGAA
>NW_007243735.1:0-1121 GCF_000164805.1 Carlito syrichta
CCATCACCTACCAATGGGGAGAGGAGAACCTATTCAGTAAATCGTGCTGGGAAAACTGGCTGACCACATGCAGAAGTTTGAAACAGGACCCCTATCTATTCCCATGAACAAAGGTTAACTCCAAATGGATCAGATACCTAAATGTAAAACCTCAAACCATAAAAACCTTAGAAAAGGAAGGAAATACTCTCATGGAAATTGGAACTGGCATCCAATTCCTGTACAAAACCTGAAACCCACAGGACTTAAGAGAGAAGATAGACAAATCGGACCTTATTGAACTGACAAGCTTCTGCAAAGCCAAAGAAACCATCAAGAGAGCAGGGAGACAGCCTACAGACTGGGAAAAGTATTTGTCAACTCTAGTTCTGACAAAGGATTAACATCCTGGATCTACAAGGAACTGAAACACACTGAGAAGAAGAAAACAAACAACTCCATTATAAAATGGGCAAAAGATATGAACAGACACTTCACAAAAGAAGACATTCAAGCAACCAACAAACACATGAAGAAATGCTCAACCTCACTAATCATCAGGGAGATGCAAATCAAAACCACACTGAGATACCACCTAACTCCAGTCAGAATGGCAATTATCAACAACACAAAAAATAACAGCTGCTGGAAAGGGTGTGGTGAAAAGGGAACACTTCTACACTGTTGGTGGGAGTGTAAACTAGTGAAACCTCTGTGGAAAGCAGTGTGGCGATTCCTAAAAGCTCTAAAAATTGACCTTCCAAATGACCCTGCAATTCCCCTACTGGGAATATACCCTGAAGAACACAAATCACTCTATAAAAAAGATACCTGCACACGTATGTTTATTGCAGCATTGTTCACAATAGCAAGAACCTGGAAACAACCATGCTGCCCATCAAAAGAGGACTGGATTAAAAAAAATGTGGTACATATACACGATGGAATACTACGCAGCCATAAAAAAGAACAAAATCATGAATTTCGCTGCAACCTGGATGGAACTAGAGTCTATAATACTGAGTGACCTCTCACAGAAACAAAGATCCAAATATCACATGTTCTCACTCATATAATGGACCTTAAATGTCCAATGCAATACTATAAGAAAATGACTGATGGTACTGGGAAACTATGGGGGG
>NW_007243735.1:1473-7989 GCF_000164805.1 Carlito syrichta
CCACTAATGATCTCTCACAGCTGAATTTATGAATTCATAAAAATGGTCATATACAGTTTCTCCTTCAATCCATACTGCATATATAGCCAAAATGATTTTTTGTAATGCAAATATGATTGTATCAATTTTCTTGTAAAAAAATGATATGTAGACTAATAAGCTCAGTTTAACAATGAATCTAGTAACTATTTGGAAATTTACATGAATTCACTAAAGGTATTCAGTTACAGCATACATTAATAAAATTTTTAAAAATCAGAAATATACTAGTAGTTAAATATTGGGCCTTTTCTTTCTTTATCTTTTTCAGGAAAAACTGTGAAACTTTCTAAATATGTAATCAAATGAATGACAAACATATGTGATTACATGTTTAACAGTACTGCAAAAGAAAATATTTTTAAGTGTATTATAGTGCCTAATCCAAGGCCTAGAGTTAGACTTCATGGTTTGAACTCTGTTTTTATTGCTTAGGGGACTTTTATAGTCAGGAGATACAACAACTTCTCTAATAATCGGTGTAGTCATTGGTAAAATAGGAATAATAACAGTATGTGTTACATAAGGAGGTTGTGCAGATTAAATGAGCAACCCATGGAAAACGTAACACAATTCCTACATTCTAAAAGGTACTTACACAATTTTAGCTATGCTTATATAACCAAATTTTCTTTCAAATAATATATTCTTAAGTTGACTTTTATTTTCTGAGTTGTTTTAGTGTTTAATCTTTATTAAATAATTAACACAAATTTTTGGATAATACATTTTTATTTATTTTATTTATTTTTTTAATTTTTTTGAGTTGGAGTCTCACTCTTGTCACCCAGGCTGGAGTGCAGCAGCAAGCTCATGACCACCACAGCCTTGACCTGCTTGACTTAGGCCATTCTTCAGCTCAGCCTTCCAAATAGCTGGAAATACAGACACATGTCATCACACCTGGATAGTTTCTTGTACTTTATTGTAGAGATGAGGTCTCATCAAGTTGCCCAGGCTGGTCCCGGACCTCTGGGCTCAGGCCTCTTGCATCTGCCTCCCTAAGTACTGGGATTATTGACTGAGTCACTGCACTCGGCCATGGATAATAAGTTTTTTTTTTTTTTTTTTTGAGTTGGAGTCTCTCTCTGTCGCCCAGACTGGAGTGCAGTGGCCACTCCCGGCCACCGCAGCCTTGACCTGCTGGGCTCCGGCGATCCTTCCACCTCAGCCTTCTGAGTAGCCGAAATTACAGGCGTGCGCTACCACGCCCGACTGTTTTTTTTTTTTTTTTTTTGATTTATGGTAGAGATGAGGTCTCGCTGCCCAGGCGGGTCTCGAACCCACGGGTTCAGGCAATCCACTCACCTCAGCCTCCCAAAGGCACGGGATTACTGGCTGAGCCACCGAGCCCGGCTCGGATAATAAGTTTTTAAAGAGCATATGCATGAACTACTATATGTATTTTAAATGAAATTAATTAAATACTTTGATAATCAGAGTACACTGTAATTGTACTCTGAATTGTTATTCATTTGTTGAGTCATTCATTTATTAAATCTGTGTTTATAGGGTGCCTTTCATCTGCTAAATAACTAGGCAACGCACCAGGGCTACCATGGAGAGCAAAATCAGACATGATCCCTACCTACCCTCATGGACTTTACTGTCTAGCAGGAGATATAGATTCTAATCAAAATGTAACAACAAAAAAGTAAAACTGAAACTATGGTGTGCCATGCCAGTTACATAGTTTGCTATACTCAGTATAATATTATATGCTAGGAATATTATGTATCTGTATACCTACAGTTTTGTCAATAATATTAGTACATTTATAAATTGCTTCTTTACTTGAACCTATATAACAATAAGTAAGATAAATTAGCATAGTGACTGTTATATAATCAGGACTTATCAGATTCTGTTTATCTATGTATCCATCTAATCATCTATCTGTAATTATTTGCATATGTACGAGAATTACTTAGATGGAATCATCATTTAGATCATATTTAGTGTTAATGCCACTAGTCAGCCAAGTATATTTCAAAGTGAGCTTTTGATACCATTATCATGATTAGATATACACTCTAAAGTAGCAATAACATTCAATGAGATGTTATGCAAAAAAGGAAATAGGGATCATTTTCAATTTTGACATATCTAGTATACTGGCAATTAATATAAAACTTGAAATGTGTGACTTGGAATATTCGAATTACAGACCCTCAAAATTGACTTAATCCAAATTTTCATGACATTTCTAAATTCTCTCTATTTTACATTGGGAAGATAGTTTCACAGTACTTTGAAACTCTTATGACATGTAATTATATTTTCATTAGTATTTTAAAATTTAATTGATTTAACTTTTATTGAATTCCGGCTCTGTTCACAAAATTGCTTTGAAAGTTTTCAGATTTCATGTTATTCTGTTAAAAATCTGGTTAAAGACATACCATAACTTAGCAGCATATATAACATACAGGTATAGAGGTTTCTAGATGAATAAGCCATTAGTTACTAAAATTGGTAGAATCAATTTTAAAAAGACTTTTTGCTACATCAGCTTACTAAATTGTTGAATCTATATGTAAGCACATTTTTAATGGAAAAATAATTAATATGTAATTATTATTCTTGCTTATATTTGCTAATTACTTACTAGTTTTATAGAAATTACATTTTTTGTTATTTATATATCAGAAAACATTTTAAATGAACCAAGTAACTTAGTAATGAGATATTGATTGTTTAACTTTTGGTAAATATAAACTTTAGTTAAAAATTGCTAATAAAATCTAAAAGAAAGTTATACTACAAAATTCTATGGACTAAAAATAGTCTTCTATAGTATGCTTATATTTTGGAAAAGTATGACTTGATAAAGATTTGGGTTGCAGAAAATGCAAAATACTATTGGAAGACAAACTTACAATTTAATGACTATATTTTCATTGTGAGAGACTTGAAATTTAGACTACTAACTATAAGGTACAATTCGGGGAAAGAAAACAATTTAACAATTGAGCTAGGCCACTTCAGACTAATACCAGATGTAGATAGTCTATGAAGATGCATATTTAATACAATTTAAGGGTCTCTGATAGTTTTCTCTTCATTAAAATGAACACGCAAACTTTTCCACAATTTCCCCTGCATTGAATCTTTTCATTATTAAATTTCCTAAGAAAAGCATCACTCTGGTATCCCTTGTTGCTTGGTTAGGCATTAATCCTTGTTAATGTCTTACTTGGGTAATTTGTTACCCTTTCCTGGAAGGACTAATTTCTTATCCATAGGATGATGGACACATTTGTTAACATATTCTGCAAGCTTCCTTTATCTGATTACAACTGAATTAAATTTATTTAAAATTATTACCTCAGACAAAAATAATTTGAAGACAGAGGCAAAATAAGACGTATTGTAAAAATCACATACTGTATTTAGAACTGAAAAAAAGCAAGGAGACAGGGGCTTTGAAGCACAACCAGGTTGTACCAGACTTTGGCAACTTACCTGATTAATCATTGGCAATTGGGCTGCATTTTTCAAAGGCTCCGATTAGCTTTGACCTACAAAGTGAGATCCAAAGAAAATGATGTAGAATGGGATTTTGGCAACTTGGAAAACTGGGCAACAAAGAGATAAAGGTTCAAGAGAAAGAAGGCATAGATACACAAAAGATTCATAATTCATAAAGCAAAGATGAAGAAACAGCAAAATCACATCACAAATTTGCACATGGCAAGTTCTCTGCATAGTGCCTAAATATCACTGTTCTTGAGGTAATATATTTTGGGAAAGTCTATACTGAAATTTGATAAACTTAGTAGGTGTTTTCTGATAGAATATTTATCTCTAAAGCATGCATATTCAGAAAGATAACTGTTATCAAACATTTAATAACTTGGATCTTAGGCTAATAATCCTATTAGGTGTGTATCCTTTATTCACTGAACTGAAAATTCATCACACTATCATTGATCAGCTCAAAGATAATTGGCACCAGTTCTGCAGCTCTTGCTGCTGGGAAAATAACTTTCTACTAAGGGAAATTTTTTTATACATACACATAGACACAGCTGTGGCAACTGTTTTTAGCTATACAACCTGAAATGACAACTTCTTCATTTTGGATACCCTGAATCTAAAAGAAAGCTTCGAGATCCCTTTTGGACTTTTTGATTGAATGGAATAGTTCAGATTGAGAGAGACTTTGTGATAGTAATGCAAATTATAAGAATTCTGCAAGGCTGCATCATATTTCTAAGAAGAAAAATCTGTGTAGGGCAAGTGTCCAAAAATGCACGTGAGAAAGTAATGTAAGGTATGATTTTTGTAACAATTGCCAAGGTAAAGCACACTATGTTACAAGTTTGATCATCGGATAGTATTGTTTTCTACTCACAAGAGTAGCAACACAGTAGAATCTAAAATCGGCCATTTATTTCAACCCCAGTACAATAAATGTTTTTAGCTATTACTGCCTTAGGTCTTTATTTCTTCTTTTTGTTGTTTTTTTTACTACAAATATAGACATATTTATATTGTTTAAGTAGAAATGAGAAGTAAACAACAATAAGAAAATAAGAGTAACACAATCTAGGGGGAACTATGTGAAAACTTTGGATCATAGCCACTTTGTTTGTGGTTGTTTTCTATTTTATTAGTAAAAATTAGTTTTGTGTCCTCTCGATTCACACGGATGTCCCGATGTTGCTAAACACATATCTATAACATGATTTTATGACTATACAGTATGTAAGCAAAAACTGTACCATAACTTATTTTACCTATCTCCTATTATTGAAACTTGGTCCTACTTTTCACTTTTCTGCTATTTTGAAAGTCTTAACCTAGAACCATTGCCATACATCGTAGGTAAATCTTTGTTCCTATCAGTCATTGCTTTCTTGGGATAAATTCCTAAATGCTAATTTTCAGGTCAAAGTCTAGGCATATGGTAACATACTGGGCATGTATGTAAGTCTAGGCATATGGTTACATACTAGGTATGTATAGTCTAGGCATATGGTTAGAATACTACCATATCCTGTCAAGATTGCTCATACAAATGTACAGCACTGGCAATTTTTTGGGATTGCTGTATCCTGGCTAACAATATCCAATTTCCCATTTTATAATCAGTACTTGTTTGTTAGACAAAAATGTACGTTTCATTGTTGTTTAAATTGGCCCTTGTATTCTAGTGGTAAGATTTAAAAAATTAAAGTTTGCATTTAATAAACTTGCATACTTCATTTGTGAATTGCTATTGCTAAATTAAATAAGTGGTTTCTGTACCTTGCTTTCATTTGTCTGTAAATCTTCCCTGCTCACTGTTGGAAATTGGTGTTCTCTGAACCACCACTGGTTCTAAGTGTTTCTGATTCATGAATTGTTGTTTTTCAGTTAAACTCTTCTAAATTTAATTTGCTGAACATTTTCTTTTGACTCTATTTTATTTATAGTTTTCATGCAGATAGATCTGTTAGAGAGCTTCATATTTAAGGATATTATTTACAAATAAAGCAATTATTTCCTTGTTTCTCACTTGTCTTTTGATACATAGAAAATGTTCAATGGTGTAAAATACATTGTCCAAAGTTAGGAAGTCTCTCCTTAACTCACACTGCACATATAATCACATTTTTCTTTTAGGATTTTTATGGTTCAATTTTTATAAACTTTAACATTTTAATTTCTTCTGGAATGTTATTTCAAGTATTGTATTGGTAGAAAAAACTTCAAAATGTTTTAGACTCTATAAACATATGTAGTATGAAATAGCACAGTATAGTGCAGTGTACTTTCTCTTTTCCCATTTGTTTTATATTTCACTTCTTCCATGCATTAAATTCTGAGATGTACCCATGCTTATTGATGTGCTGTTTATGTATATACTACTAATATTGTTACTTTTTCATGTATCTATTTATCTATCATCATCTTCTCATATATCTGACATCTGGGCTTGATGCTATATTAACTTTTGAATAGATATAGCTAATATAGTCTTACTATTGCTGCTGCAAAAAATTATCATAAACTTAGTGGCTTCAGATAACAATCATGTATTCTCATATAGTTCTTGAGAGCAGAAATCTGAAATAGGTCTCACCAGGCTAAAATCAAGGTGTTGGCAGATCTTCATTCCTTCTGGAATCTCTAGGGGAAAATTCCTTTTCTTGCCTTTATCAGCTTCTAGAGCCTGCTCACATTCTTTAGTTTGTGATGATCCCTTTTTGTGTTCAAAAGCCAGGAATCACATCACTCTGACCTCTTCCATCATGGACATGTCTTCTTTACAGATTCTGACTCTTCTGCTTTTCTCTTTATATAAGTGTCACTAACTAGGCCACTTATAGTCCATCAGATAATACAGAATTATCTCAAGTCAACTGATTAACAAACTTAACTCCATCTGTAATGTCAATTCCTTCTTAATATGTAATATAATTCTCGAATTCCTTCTTATTATGTAATGTAACATCTTCACAAGTTCTGAGGATTCTGACATGGACATCT
>NW_007243736.1:0-722 GCF_000164805.1 Carlito syrichta
GGCCTGGTTAGCATTTCTTCCTTCCAGGTATAGGGCAGGATCTTCTCTGGAATGGAGTTCTTATGACCTACAATCAAATGAGGTGGGATAGAGAATTTCCTTATGGTCAACTCTTAAACAGAAAGGCAGGGAAGAGTTAAGAGTAGCATTTCCAGGTTTTTATGACTGGCATTGGGGAACAGTGGTCCTGGTGTTTACGACCACCTTGGAAAAGAGGTATCCTTGTTTCTATGGTTTGTTTTGGGAGAAAGTGAGGATGAGGAACAAAAGGGCAAAGAAGGTCACTTTGGGTATCATTTTCTAGCCTCAATAGGAAGAAGAGGACCATAAAAGAACATTAGGGAAAAATTGGTGGAATTTGAAAAAAAACATAGTTAGTTAATAATGTTTGAATATTAGTTATGAAGAAGGTTCCACAGTAATGTTAATGGGGACACTAGGAGAGGAGTACAGAGAAACTATTATTGTAACTTTTCAGTAAATCCATTCCAAAATAAAAATTTTAAGAGTATTCCAGGTTAACTTCCTTTTTATTGATACTTTTCTGAAAATTAAGCATGCAAAAGACTTGCTATGCAGCTCTCACTTCCCTTTCAGCACTGAGCAATAAGATCAAGTTGCATCAAGCTGTCAGTGATGAAGGAGAAAACGGATTCCATAGCTGCTGGCATCTTTTGGCTAAAAGCAATGATCCAGTCTCGAATGTGTCAGCCATGGTGGGA
>NW_007243737.1:0-828 GCF_000164805.1 Carlito syrichta
TAATGTTTTCTATTAAACATTCATCTACACTTATGTCAGGCAGTGATATACATTCTATGTATGCAATACCATAGGTCCATGTATTCTTTTTTATTTTAAAACATGGGGTTCAATTCAGGATTAGGTATAAAAGTGGTCATCATCCAGGGAAAGTATAGGCCTCCCTTTGATCCCCGCTTTCCCCAGTCTGAGATCAGGTGCCCTTGTTGATGCTGTGCTCCACCCCACCGCCACCCTGGCAGTATCTTGCTACTGCCAATCCCTTTCTTATAGTACTATGGCAAATGTTCAGGGTCCACTTATGAGTGAGAACATGTGGTAATCAATTATTTGTTTCTGTGATAAATCACTGAGTGTGAGAGACTCTAAACCCATCCAAGTTGCTGTGAGGTTCAAATGTTTGTCCTTCTTTTTGGCTGTGTAATTTGCCATTGTGTATATGTACCATATTTTTTTTTAGCCAGTCCAGTTTTGATGGGCAGCATGGATGACTCCATGTTTTTGCTATTGTGAACAGTGCTGCAATAAACATGTGTGTGCAGGCATCTTTCTTGTAGAATGATTTGAGTTCCTCCAGGTATATTTCCAGTACTGTGATTGATGGGTCATATGGAAGGTTGGTTTCTAGTTCTTTCAGAAATTGCCACACTGTTTTCCAAAGAAGTTGCACCAGTTTGCATTCCCACCAGCAGTGTAGAAGCATTCCTTTTTCCCCACATCCTTGCTATCATCTATTGTTGTTTGTTTTATTAATGATGACCGTTCTTACTGGAGTTCGATGGTATTTCAATATGATTTTGATTGGCATTTCTCTGATGATTAGTGAGG
>NW_007243738.1:0-820 GCF_000164805.1 Carlito syrichta
ATGAAACAGATAAAAACAATAGAACACCGTTCAGTTGGAACCAACTCTCATACAAACAAAAATAAAACATATAGTGAAGCTAGCATACCAGCTATCCAACCATCTTATTAGTGTGCTGTTCCTCTATACAAAGACCTGGTTCACAGACAGAATAAAAGAGAAGAAAAGGAAAAGGAAAAGAGAAAAAAGGGAACAATACAGTAGGAATAGAATTAAGTCATTAAACTAATAGAATCAATGAAGCACACTCTGAGACATTTCGTTTAAGTCCAATGTCCTTTCAGGTCTGATTTCTCGTTTTTTTTTTTTTTTTCAAGCTGGTAAATTAGTTTGCAGTTAGGGTCAGTTCCCCTGATCTGCTGTGAAGGACAGTTCAGAATAACCTCGGTTCAGAAGTTTAGTCTATGTCTTTATGAAGCTTGTCTCTCCCGTTTCGGTGTTGTTACCTTGAATCGCCAGCAGGTGGTGCTATCTCATCTGCTCGCCCCAGAGGGGGTGGGGCCGGACAGGAACAAGATGGTTGCCTGCCTCCGAGCAGGCAACAGGAGCCCCACGCCG
Organism: Carlito syrichta; assembly: GCF_000164805.1. Classification (NCBI taxonomy): domain Eukaryota; kingdom Metazoa; phylum Chordata; class Mammalia; order Primates; family Tarsiidae; genus Carlito; species Carlito syrichta. Next base: position 559 of record NW_007243738.1, read on the forward strand.
GGGGGGCAGGACAGTCTCCGTCGCAGGAGCGGTGGCAGCGATCCCAGCAGATCTTCCCTGAAGCGGTTTGATGTGGATCTCCTCCGGCCGGGTTGTGATGAGCTACCCGTGCCAGAGGCCGTGGCGGGCGCGGCGGCGGCGGCGGCGGCGGCGGCGGCGGCGGCGGGAGCGCTGGTGGGGGGAGGGGCTGCGGCAGCAGCGGGAGAGGGCAATGCAGTAAAAATGTCCAGTCCTTGCGATGTTCCAGTGATAGCGATGGCCG
>NW_007243739.1:0-911 GCF_000164805.1 Carlito syrichta
GTAGGAATAGAATTAAGTCATTAAACTAATAGAATCAATGAAGCACACTCTGAGACATTCGTTAAGTCCAATGCCCTTTCAGGTCTGATTTCTCGTTGTTTTTTTTTTTCAAGCTGGTAAATTAGTTTGCAGTTAGGGTCAGTTCCCCTGATCTGCTGTGAAGGACAGTTCAGAATAACCTCGGTTCAGAAGTTTAGTCTATGTCTTTATGAAGCTTGTCTCTCCCGTTTCGGTGTTGTTACCTTGAATCGCCAGCAGGTGGTGCTATCTCATCTGCTCGCCCCAGAGGGGGTGGGGCCGGACAGGAACAAGATGGCTGCCTGCCTCCGAGCAGGCAACAGGAGCCCCGCGCCGGGTGGGCAGGACAGTCTCCGTCGCAGGAGCGGTGGCAGCGATCCCAGCAGATCTTCCCTGAAGCGGTTTGATGTGGATCTCCTCCGGCCGGGTTGTGATGAGCTACCCGTGCCAGAGGCCGCGGCGGGCGCGGCGGCGGCGACGGCGGCGGCGGCGGCGGCAGCGGCGGCGGGAGCGCTGGTGGGGGGAGGGGCTGCGGCAGCAGCGGGAGAGGACGATGCAGTAAAAATGTCCAGTCCTTGCGATGATCCAGTGATAGCGATGGCCGAGCTCTGTTTGAGGAGTAGGCTGCAATGCTGGGGTCCCCAGCCTCCCGGGGGCGAGAGTCAGAGACCCACTGCAGATCTCCCTTGCAGAGGGCTTCAGACACCGGGTTGCCAGGTCGCCATCTTGCCCCGAGCCATTCTCTTTCTTTTTTTTCTTTTTTTGAGTTGGAGTCTCACTCTGTCGCCCAGACTGGAGTGCAGTGGCCGCTCCCGGCCACTGCAGCCTCGGCCTGCTGGGCTCCGGCGAAGAAATTTTAAGAGTGAGACAAACTGGCCAAATGGAAAAGGCAC
>NW_007243740.1:0-9659 GCF_000164805.1 Carlito syrichta
TCGGCCTGCTGGGCTCTGGCGATCCTTCCGCCTCAGCCTTCCGAGTAGCAGGAATTTCAGGCATGCGCCACCACGCCCAGCTGATTTTTTTATTTATTGTAGAGGTGAGGTCTCGCTCCCCAGGTGGGTCTCGAACTCGCGGGCTCAGGCAATTCACTCACCTCAGCCTCCCAAAGACGCGAGATTACAGGCTGAGCCACCGAACCTGGCTCTCTTTCTATAACTACATAAAACCACACTGCTATATTGTATCCATGTAATATAGTGTGTTTAACCAATCTCTTATGCTTGGACATTTAGGTAGTTTCCAATATTTTGTAACTACAAATAATAGGTTAATGAATAATCTCTTGCATATATTTTTCATACTGTTCAGGGTAAAATTCAGGAAGTGGAATTGCTGTGTCAAGAGATTAATACATACACAATTTTGTTAAATATTGCCAAATATCTTCTTCCATAAGAGTTGTGCCATTTTTACCTTCCTTAGTCACCTATGAGAGAGTCTTGCCAACTGTGTATTATAAGTTTTTGAGGTTTTGTCATTATGATGGATGGAAAACATTATCTCAGTGAATTTTAGTATGCATTTCTCCTATGAATAAAGTAGAACATCTTTTCAAACATCTAGGTGCTACTTTTTGGTTAAGTGCATCTTTATGTTTTTGTCCATTTTTCATAAGGTTTTTATAACCTTTCTCAATTTTTAAAGCTTTTTACATATTATGGATACAAGCATTTTTCTTTCATAGTTGTTGCGATTTTTTCTACTCACCGCTTAACTTTGAGTTTACTTATGACAGTTTTGCTTGTTAGTTTTGCCATTAAAATGGGTTTAAAAATGTTTATATTCTCCAATTTATCAATTTTTAAATTGCATCTGTATTTCTGAGTCATATTTAGAAAGTTTTTCTTTTACTATTATTTTTTATTTTAATGTAAAGATGTGGGATACAATTCAGGGTTAGGTATACAAACATTGATCATGCAGGTACCCCTGTTAATGATGTATGCCCCTCCCTGCCCTAGTAATTTTCCTCAACTGCCAATCCCACCCCCACCCCCCACCAACAGTTTACCATTACTGTCAATCGCTTTCTTATAGCATTATAATTGTTCAAGTTTCTCTTATGAGTGAGAACATAAGGAACTCTGTTCTTTGTTTCTGTGATAAATCATTGAGTATAATCGACTCCAAATCCATCCAGGTGCTGCAGAGTCCATACATTTGTTGTTCTTTATGGCTGCATAATATTCCATTGTGTATATGTATCACATTTTTTTATCCAGTCCAGTTTTGATGGGCAATATGGTTGATTCCATGTTTTTGCTAATGTGAATAGAGCTGCAGGAAACATTTGTGTGCAGGTATCTTCTTTGTAGAATAATTTGAGTTCCTCCGGGTATATTTTCAATAAGGGAATTGCTGGGTCATATGGAAGGTCAATTTCTAGTTCTTTCAGAAATCTCCAGATTGTTTTACAGAGAGGTTGTACAAGTTTGCATTCCCACCAGCTGTGTAGAAGCGTTCCTTTTCCTCCACATCTTTGCCAGCATCTGTTGTTGTTTGTTTTATTAATGATGGCCATTCTTACAGGGGTTAAGTGGTATCTCAATGTGATTTTGATTTGCATTTCTCTGATGAGTGAGGTTGAGCACTTTTTCATGTGTCTGTTGACTGCCCATATATCTTCTTTTGAGAAGAGTCTATTCATGTCTTTTGCCCACTTTTTAAAGGGGCTATTTGTTTTTTCCCTTCTGTGCCGTTTGAGTTCCTTGTAGATCCTAGATGTTAGGCCTTTGTCAGATATTCAGTTGGAAAATATTTTCCCATTCTGTGGGCTGTTCTCCTACTCTCTTGATGGTTTATTTTGCTTTGCAGAAGTTCGTTAATTTGATGAGGTCCCAATTGTCTATCTCATTTCTTAAGGTCTTTAGGGTTCTGGATAGGAATTGGTTGCCAGTTCCAATTTCCATAAGGGTATCCCCTGCATTTTCTAAGATTCTTATAGTTTGAGGTTTTATGTTTAGATCTTTGATCCATTTAGAGTTAATTTTTGTGCATGGCAATAGGTAGGGATCCTGTTTCAGTCTTCTGCATGTTGTCAGTCAGTTTTCCCAGCACCATTTACTGAATGAGTTTTCCCCTCCCCAGTAGTTGTTGTTGGAGGCTTTGTCAAAGATGAGTTGGTTGAGGAATTGAGGCTTTGCTTCTAGAATCTCTATCCTGCTCCATTGGTCTATGTGCCTGTTTTTATACCAATACCAGGCTGTTTTGATTACTGTAGTTTTATAGTAGAGTTTGAAGTCTGGAAGTGTGATACCTCCTGCTTTGTTTCTCTTGCTAAGGATTGTTTTGGCTATTCGTGGTCATTTATGTTTTCATATGAATTTCTGGATTGTCATTTCCAGGTCTGAGAAGAATGATGTTGGTAACTTAATGGGTATTGCATTGAATCTGTAGATTGCCTTTGGTAGGATGGACATCTTAACACTGTTGATTGTTCCTATCCATGAGCATGGTATATTTTTCCATTTGTTTGTGTCTTCTTGGATTTCTTTGAGCAGTGTTTTGTAATTCTCATTGTAAAGGTCTCTCACTTCTCTGGTTAGGAAGATACCGACGTATTTCATTTTTTTGTGGCTATTGTGAATGGGATTGTGCTTTTTATTTGGGTCTCTGCCTGCTTGTTGTTGTTATATAGGAATGCAACTGACTTTTACACATTTATTTTGTACCCTGAGACTTTGCCAAAGTCCTTTATCAGTACAAGAAGGTTTCTGACAGATTCTCTTGGATTTTCAAGGAATAGGATTTTTTCAAAAATTTAATATCTTCTTCTCCAAGGAACTGTTGCTCACAAACTGGGCTTGTGCCAACAAAACAATTTCCATGCCAATAATAATTCAAGACTATCATTTTCACACTCTTTAAAGTATTTTAGGTTTTTGAAGTAGCAGTGTATGCAGACAAGGTTGCTGGCTTCATCTGCAATAGTGAGAGCTGCAGAAGAGCATCACAAACCTGCCGACAGCTGCAGCGCAGCCCAGGGCGCCAGGCCGGGAGCACCACCTATCGCTGCTGAGAGCGCAGTGCACGTTGGCCTTCGCCAAGAAGCACCAGCTCAAGGTGCACCTGCTGACGCATGGCGGCAGCCGGGGCCGGCGGCCCTTCAAGTGCCCGCTGGAGGGTTGCAACTGGGCCTTCATTATCCCTTTTTTGTTTGTTTCAGATTAGTTTAAAAGAAGAAAGGTAAAATAATACAGTTAAGCCTTACATTAATTCCTTTGCTCTCCTTCACTCCTTAAAGGTGATTAATCCTGAAGCTAGAATAAACATTCCCATGCATTTTCACGCCTCTTTTCACTAAAAACTATATTTATAAAAATTTAGTGTTATAAAAACTTATGTAAATTGTGTCTTACGACGCCTATTCTTTTGCAACTTCTTTTCTGCTTTTTTCTTGGTGTCCACCCTATAGAAACTGGGTGTACACAAGATGTGTACAAGAATATTTACTACTGCACTGCATATAAAAGTAGAAACTACCGTAAATAAGTTAATAATCCCACAGGGGTTAGCATAAGCAAAAACATTTTATCAACTAAGTGGAATGTTCTCTAGCAGCTAAAAGGAATGATAAAATCCTCAAACCAAATATGTAAAATAACTTTTAATCATTCTTTACTTTTAAATATCACTTTTTTGACAATATAAAATATTAGATAACTTCATTCAGAAAAACCATTGGTGCTATATTCTGAGTATATGTAAACTCTTTAGTTAATGTGTTCAATTTTGTATTAAAATCAACTGGAGGAGGCAATGATTAGACATTGAAATAAGTCAACATGCTAGTAAAACTTCATGCATCCATTGTCATTGATGGTACTAAGACATATTTAAAAAAAACTTTTAAAAAAATTTCCAAGAACTGCTCCCATTTACTATAGCTATGAACAGTAATCAGAGCAGTGATGGTTTTTAGAAGCTTGAGCTCTCCTAGCATTTTGATACATCAACTTAGTTCTACAAAGGCTGTAGATAATTCGTTTGTGTGCATTTCCAAACTGGCAGCTTTAACTATCACAGCATCTAAATTGTTGTCCATAGACAACAGTAAATTATTTTCAATATTACCTTCAGACTATTAAGCTGTAGTGGTATTAGAATAATGCATGCTCGCATATTGCTACTGTCAGTAGGTACACAATCAATAAAACAGTATTGCTCAATATTTCCAGAAAGTAGATGTCTGATAAGGTAATGGTAGCTTGAAATATGTTAATGAATAAATATTCAGGAAAACTCCACACAGAGAAGCAAGTACTTGTGGAATCAGAGAATAAGTATTGTGTGCTCCAACTCAGTTGATGAGGTACAGCAGCAATTCTCTTACTTGCCAGAACAGGCCAGGTCTGACTTGCTGTGCATTCTGCTCTTCCTTGATGGAACTTACTACAACAACAATTCCATAGATATTTGTGTAATTACTTGATCAAGGTTTTCCTCCTTGACCAGACACTCAGCTGGATTAAACCAGGGACCACGCTCAGGATTCTGAAGACCTCTGAAAAGGGAACTGAGGATAATACATGCACTAAACTAATTCAAACAAATGACATCAATGAGTATACATAAGAAATCAGATAATATTCTAATATTTGCAAAGAGTTTGTCACTGCAAGTGAGAAATTATTTTAAAAACAGTGATGAGGCTTAAATAAGTCACTGACAGCCATAATCTTGGCCAGAAATAGCCAATATATGGCACATCTGCTGCCACTTCTCGGTACTGTGACTCTGGCAGATCTCACTGAATTACCTGGACGTTCTGCATGGGTGAGCCTGTAGATCTCAGGATCATCCTCAGCACTGTGCAGTCACCTCACCCAGCAAATCAGATGTGGCTAATAAGGGAGGAGTTTCTTGCCTTTTCTGACATATAACCCTTCTGTGTTTAAAATAAGTAAGCTGAGGCCTCAAGGGGCAAACCTCATTCTCTAAAATCCACAGCCAATTATATCACCTCTTCTGGTTAGTATATTTTCCTTTTCTTTTTTATGATCCTTTTTAAATTTCTGTCTATTCAATTCACTTTTTAAGCTATCTCAAATATATGTAAGAAGATATCAGATATTAAGTGTACAAATGTAACGATTTTCCTGAAGTCAAATAACAAGTTGTTAGTAAGTCGAGTCCAATAAAACACTAAATAGCTGTGTTGCGATTTTTGAATAAGTTAATCAGATAAAAAATTTATCTGATTAACAGATAACATTTAGTTAATTTTTTCAAACTAATCTCAATGACAGAAACACATTTGAGAAGCCTCAGTGTATTTTCTTATTGCCAAGAATGCTGCTGAAAATAAAGTCCTAAGCACAAGCTACCATTAGCAGCTTTTAAAGGAGCTCTGCAAATTTGGAATTATTTTTGCCAAACTTGTAAAACTGAAGCAAAATAAATAATAGGTAATTGGTGTTAAATGCTGATTATAGCTTCCTGGTTGAATTTGTATCAGATTTATTACAGAGAAAATTGTATATTTTGTATCAAGTACTTAATTTATGCATTGATGAAACTAGTAGTTGCAACTTAGTGGTATTTCAGCCACTAAGTGGTATACATTACAATTCTTATAGGGGTTTACAATAGATAGATTCTTTTTTATAACATTTTTAGTAATAACTCTGATTTATTTGCTATGAATTTCTTGGTCATAACTGCCTTGATTATTCTTCTATGAAAAAGTATGGTCTATTTGTGATGTGGTTTTTAAGAAATATGTAGAAGTTGTGCGAGGAAAGTGCTATGTAAAATTTCTGCCCAGAGGAACAAGAGCCTGCCTTCTAGGCCAAAGGGAACAAAGCAAAGGCAAAGGCCCCTAGGCAAGAAGGAATCGGGCACCTTTTGTCCTGGAGGACATGAGAGAACAGGGAAGATGAAATGGCTGAAGAACTAAGGAGTAGCCCAACCACAGAAGGTTGTCTAGGCCAAGGCTAGGAATTTGGATTTTAATATGAATCTATTGGGGAGTCATGACTGAGTTGAAGTAGTGAGGTGACATGATCTGACTTGTCTTCTAAAATGATCATATCCCTTTTAAATTTGAATTATTGAAATTTGGAGAAATAACTTTCTTGCAAACTAATAAGCATCTCTAGGTCAGAAACAGGTTTTGATAAATCTCCAACTCATCTACTCATAGCTATTCATGACAGAATTATGATTAGGGGTGAATATCCATTGAATGTATGAGAAAATGGATGGTTTACTAAATGAACAACTTAATATAGAAACAGAAGTATTTTGTGGATAGGGTAAAAAGATGCATATTAGACCAATTCTAATCACATCTAAAATCTGAATGAAAAGAAAGAAATCTTTAAATTAGTTGTAGTAATGATTTACTGCTGGAGATATAATTAGTCTCTGACATCATTCTTCTCCAGAAACTTATTTTCAGTTTCTTATGTTAATTTTCTTGGTTTACTAAGAAAAAATTTCTTATTTATTAGCATGCATTTAAATTGTCAAGATAATTTGTTACATTGCATCTTTATAGACAAATTCAATTATAGCAATTATACATTTTAAACATATAAAAGAAACATGATGCTATGTTAATAGCAATAGGTAGGATAGTGGCAATATAATGATATTATAAACTTGGAATATTGGGTACTATTAATTTGAGCTCAAAAATTCACAAAAATAAAAGCTTCAGAGTGATTACTTCTTACTTTTTTCTTTGAATATAATGTGTTTTATCTGCCTAAATGTTTTCCAAGTGGGCACAATATAAGCTAAAAGGTTTTTTAAAGGAAACCAAAAATCATCTTTACATGATAAATTGCTATAGTCAAAATATTCTCATTACATTTTCAAATGTGAAAAATATTTTGTTTTTGAAAATTTTGATTTTCATTGATCTAAAGTGTTAAGATAGATAATTAACAAATGTGTCTCTGTTACCATGTGACAGTAGTTACATTATCTATTTAGGCATGTGAGCTATAGCAGTGAGCATTTGTCAAAGGCTGAAATAATATCCTCCACACCTGTGTGCTCTATTGCCATGTGGCCTTGTCACTTCCTATTAGAGGTGAAGTCAATTCCTTCTACACCTTGAGCCTGGGCAGGCCTGTGGTATGCTCTGGTATTCACTATATGGTCATAAAGTTGGCTTTATTCTGTTTAATAGGATTACATTTTTCTTCTTCATTCCTTTGGACACAGACATTGCCTGAAAGGCAAGAGTTTTTACTTGCATTAGGAATGTAATTTGTTCTCTTTAATCATTACCTTTAACCTTTAGTGGTAGTTCTCCTTAACAACTATATTTAATCTTCAGTGGAGTTGTATTTTCATGTCCTTAAAGAAAAGATTTGTGAAAAGGAAACTGCCAGCCTTACCTAAGGCACAAAAGTGCTTTGTTAATTAATTTGTGTACACTTTCAGTATAATTTACATTTCCTTGGATATTTAAACATAAAGGTCAGAAAGTACAGACATTGTAGATACCATAAACTATTTGTTTAACATTTAAATAGTATGATATACAAAGAGGACAAGAACAGAGGACATAACATTTTGATTTTGACTTGGTTCTCCTATGAGAATAGGCAGGTCAAACCAACTGCGTGTCTAACTACTTACATGCAGTATACATGCATCAGACTGGATAACTTTTAATGTCTACATTTCATTTCTATAGACAAGCTGTAGAATACCTTAATTATTTTAGTGATGCAGTCAGTTTTAAGATAACGTGATTTCAAAGACTTTTAAAAGAAACACATACATTCATGTGCCACTTATCTTTTTTTTTTTTTATTGTGAAGTTGTGGGGTACAGTTAAGGGTTAGGTATACAATTGCATTTCATTCAGGCACCCTGTTGATATGGGGTGTTTCCCCGTTCCCAGACAGATATTTGCTACTGTTAATACCATCTCCCTCCCCCCACCATAGTTTCCCAGTATGGTCAGTCATTTTCGCACAGTATTGCATTGGATGTTTAAGGCCCATTATATGAGTGAGAACATGTGATACTCGGATCTTTGTTTCTGTGAGAGGTCACTCAATATTATAGACTCTAGTTCCATCTGGTTGCTGCAAAATTCATGATTTTCTTCTTTTTTATGGCTGTGTAGTATTCTATCGTGTATATGTACCACATTTTTTTAATCCAGTCCTCTTTTGACGGGCAGCATGGCTGTTTCCAGGTTCTTGCTATTGTGAACAATGCTGCGATAAACATGCGTGTGCAGGTATCTTTTTTATAGAGTGATTTGTGTTCTTCAGGATATATTCCCAGTAGGGGATTGCGGGGTTATATGGGAGGTTGGTATTTAGAGCTTTTAGGAATCACCACACTGCTTTCCACAGAGGTTGCACTAGTTTACACTCCCACCAACAGTGTAGAAGTGTTCCCTTTTCACCACACCCTCTCCAGCAGCTGTTATTTTTTGAGTTGTTGATGATTGCCATTCTGACTGGAGTTCTTGGTATCTCAGTGTGGTTTTGATTTGCATCTCCCTGATGAATAGTGAGGTTGAACATTTCTTCATGTGTTTGTTGGTTGCTTGGATGTCTTCCTTTGTGAAATGTCTGTTCATATCTTTTGCCCATTTTATAATGGGGTTGTTTGTTTTTTTCTTTTCAGCATGTTTGAGTTCCTTGTAGATCCAGGATGTTAAGCCTTTGTCGGACCTGGAGTTGGCAAATACTTTTTCCCAGTCTGTAGGCTGTCTCCCAGCTCTCTTGATGGTTTCTTTAGTTTTGCAGAAGCTTGTCAGTTTAATAAGATCCCACTTATCTATTTTCTCTCTTATGAGTTGTGGGTTTTGGGTTTTGTTCAGGAATTGGATGCCAATTCTGATTTCCATGAGGGTTTTTCCTTCATTTTCTAAGGTTCTTATGGTTTGAGGTTTTACATTTAGGTCTCTGATCCATTTGGATTTAACCTTTGTGCATGGGGATAGATAGGGGTCCTGTTTCAATCTTCTGCATGTGGTCAGCCAGTTTTCCCAGCACCATTTACTGAATAGGTTCTCCTCTCCCCAGTGGTAGGTGGTGGAGGCCTTGTCGAAGATGAGTTGGTTGAGAAATTAAGGTTTTGCTTCTGGGATCTCAATTCTATTCCATTGATCTATATGCCTGTTCCTATACCAATACCAAGCTGTTTTGATGATTGTAGCCTTATAGTAAAGTTTGAAGTCTGGTAGTGTGATACCACCTGCTTTGTTTTTTTTGCTGAGGATTGTTCTGGCTATTCTTGGACGTTTGTGTTTCCATATGAATTCCTGGATTGTTTTTTCTAGGTCTGAGAAGAATGTTGCTGGTAATTTGATGGATATTGCATTGAATTTGTAGATTGCTTAGGTAAGACGGACATCTTCACAATGTTGATTCTTCCGATCCATGAGCATGGGATATTTTTCCATTTGTTTGTGTCAACTTTGATTTCTTTGAGCAGTGTTTTATAGTTTTCCTTGTAAAGGTCTTTCACGTCTCCAGTTAGGAAGATGCCAAGGCATTTCAATTTTTTTGTGGCTATTGTGAATGGAATTGTGTTTTTTATTTGGGTTTCTGTTTGTTTATTTTTGGTGTAGAGAAATGCTATTGTCTTTTGTACATTTATTTTGTATCCG
>NW_007243741.1:0-382 GCF_000164805.1 Carlito syrichta
GGTGGCTGGCAAGTTAAGCTGGCTCATTAGCAGGCTGGTTAGGTAGTTGGACAGCTAGTTTAGCCGACTGGCTAGCCAGGTCATCAGCAGGGTGACTGTCTAGTTAAGCTGGGTGGCTGTCTCACTGTCTAACCAGTCGGCTGGCTATTTATGCCAGTTGGCTAGCCAGCTGGCCATCCTGCTAGTTAGCTAGCCGGCTGCCTAGGTAGCTAGCCACCCGTGTAGCCGACTAGTCAATCATGTAGCTAGCTAGTTAAGTCAGCTGGCTAGCCAGCTAGCCAGCCAACTAGCTAGTCAGCTAGTTAAAACATCTAGCTAGCCAGCTAGAAGTCAATTCAGCTAGCAAGTCAGCTAACAATTCAGCTAGATTGTTAAGTCAAGT
>NW_007243742.1:0-851 GCF_000164805.1 Carlito syrichta
CTTAGTCAGCCGAATCATTAGCCAACAAGTTAAGTCACCTAGCTAACTCATTAACCAACTAGTTAAGTCAGCTGCTTAACTCGTTTACCAACTAGTTAAAACAGTTATGTGACTCATTAAAAAACTCATTAATTCAGCTAGCTAGCTATCTCATTAGCCAACTAGTTAAGTCAGTTAGCTAAGTGAACTAACTAACTAGTTAGCGACTTAAGTCAGCTAGCTAAGTCACCTAGTTCACTAGTTAGCTAATTATTTAAGTCAGCTACTTAAGTCTGCTACCTAACTAGTTTGCTAATTAGTTAAGTCAGCTGGCTATTCAGCTAGTTAAATAGTTAACTAACTAGTTAATTCAGGATGTTAAGTCAGCTAGCTAACTCGTTAATTCAGACAGTTAAGACAGTTAGCTAAGTAGTTAAGCCAGCTAGCTAAGTCAGCTTCTAATTTAGTCAGCTGATTAAGAAAGCTAGCTAGCTAGTTAGCTAAAGGTTTAAGTCAGCAGGTTGTGTCAGGTAGTTAGCTAGTTAACTAATGGGTTAATTCAGCGGGTTGAGACAGCTAGCTAACCAGTTATCAAACGGGTTGAGTCAGCTGGTTGAGAAGGCTAGATAGCTAGTTAGCTAATGAGTAGAGTCAGCTGCATGATCAGCTAGCTAGCTAGCTAGATAATGATTTAAATCAGCTGGATGAGTCAGCTTGCTAGCTCGTTAGCTAACAAGATAAGTCAGATGATTAAGTCACCTAGCTAGCATGTTAGATAATTATTAAGCTAACTAGTTATCTAGCTGGTTGAGTCAGATAGCTAACAAGGAGCTAACTATTTAGTCAGCTTTTTAGCTAGGTAGCTATCTAGT
>NW_007243743.1:0-785 GCF_000164805.1 Carlito syrichta
CCAGCTGACTAAAGTAGCTGACTTAATTAGTAGCTACCTAGCTAGCCAGCTGACTTAAATAGTTAGCTAACTAGATAGCTACCTAGCTAAAAAGCGGACTTAAATAGTTAGCTCCCTTGTTAGCTATCTGACTCAACCAGCTAGATAACTAGTTAGCTTAATAATTATCTAACATACTAGCTAGGTGACTTAATCATCTGACTTATCTTGTTAGCTAACGAGCTAGCAAGCTGACTCATCCAGCTGATTTAAATCATTATCTAGCTAGCTAGCTAGCTGATCATGCAGCTGACTCTACTAGTTAGCTAACTAGCTATCTAGCCTTCTCAACCAGCTGACTCAACCCGTTTGATAACTGGTTAGCTAGCTGTCTCAACCCGCTGAATTAACCCATTAGTTAACTAGCTAACAACCTGACACAACCTGCTGACTTAAACCTTTAGCTAACTAGCTAGCTAGCTTTCTTAATCAGCTGACTAAATTAGAAGCTGACTTAGCTAGCTGGCTTAACTACTTAGCTAGCTATCTTAACTGTCTGAATTAACGAGTTAGCTAGCTGACTTAACATTCTGAATTAACTAGTTAGTTAACTATTTAACTAGCTGATAGCCAGCTGACTTAAATAATTAGCAAACTAGTTAGGTAGCAGACTTAAGTAGCTGACTTAATTATTAGATAACTAGTGAACTAGGTGACTTAGCTAGCTGACTTAGTCGCTAGCTAGTTAGTTAGCTCACTTAGCTAACTGACTTAACTAGTTGGCTAATGAGATAGCTAGCTAGCTG
>NW_007243744.1:0-1018 GCF_000164805.1 Carlito syrichta
TACCAAACTAGGCAGCTGGCTGGCCAGCTGACTGAAGTAGCTGACTTAACTATCTACCCAGCTGACTTAACTAGCTGACTAAACTAGCTAGCTACCTAGATAGCCAGCTGATTTACTACCTGAAATAAATACCTAGCTACCTACCTAGCTATCTAGTTAGCTAGCCAACATAACTAGCTGGCTTAACTAGCTAGCTAACTGACATAACTAGCTGACTTAACTAGCTACCTTGCTAGCCAGCTGACTTAACTAACTGATATATCTAGCTACCCAACTGTCTCGCCATCTGCCTTAACTAACTTTTTAATTAGCTAGCGAGCTGGCTAACCAACTGACTTAACTAGGTAACAACTATCTAGACAGCTGTCTAGACAGCTGACTTAACTAGATAGCTACCCTGATATGCAGTTGGCCAGCCAGTTGACTTAACTAAATGACTTAACTCGCTAGCCAGCGGACTTACCTGGCTGATTTAACTAGCTAGCTACCTAGCTATCCAGCTGACTTAACTAGCTGACATATCTAGATATCAACGTAGCTAGCCAGCTGGGTGGCCAGCTGAGTTAACTAGCTGATTTATCCAGCTAGTCAGCTGGCTAGCCAGATGACTTAACTAGCTGACTTAATTAGCTGGCCAGTTGGCTTTCCAACTGAATTAACTAGCTGACTTATCTAGGTAGCCAGTTGGCTAGCCATTAGACTGAACTAGTTGACTTAACCAGCTAGCCAGCTAGTTAAACAGCTGAATAAACTAGATCTGTAACTTGCTAGCTGACTGGCTAGACAGCTGACTTAACTAGCTGACTTAATTAGCTCGACTGCTGGTTAGCCAACTGACTTAACTAGCTCACTACCCAGCTAGCCAGCTGGCAAGTCACCTGACTAAACTAGCTGACTTAAAAAGCTGGCCTGCTTACTTGTTAGCTAAATTAACTAGCTTGCTATATAACTAGCCAGCTGGCTAACAAGCTGACTTAACTAGTTGACTTAACTGACTTGCCAGCTGTCTAGCGAGCTG
>NW_007243744.1:1904-3500 GCF_000164805.1 Carlito syrichta
TAACTAGCTAATTATGTAACTTGCCAGCTGACTTAAATAGTTAGTTAACTAGCTAGCTACCAGCTGGCAAGCTGATATAAATAGTTAGCTACATAGCTAGCTAGTTGACTTAACTAGCTAGCTAGCTAGTTAGCTTACTCATTATCCAACGTGCTATCTAGATGACTTAATTATCTGAATTAACTCATTGGCTAATGACCTACCAAGCTGACACAACCAGCTGACTTAAATCTTAAGCTAACCAGATAGTTAGCTGACTCATCCAGTGACTTAACTTTTTAGCTAACTAGCTAGCTAGCCTACTCAACCAACTGACTCAACCCGTTTGCTAACTAGCTAGCTTGTTGACTCAACCAGCTGACTTAACCCGTAGGATACCTAGCTAACTTCCTGATTCAACCTGCTGACTTAACCCATTAGCTTACTAGCTAGCTTGCTGTCTTAACCAGCTGACTATATAAGAAAGCTGACTTAACTAGCTGACTTAGGTAGCTGACTTAACTACTTAGCTAGATGACAACTGACTGACTTAACTAGTTAACTAGCTGACTTAACTACCTGAATTATATAGTTAGCTTAATATTTAACTAGCTGAATAACTAGCTGACTCATCTAATTACCTAACTAGGTAGCAGACTTACGTAGCTGACTTAAGTATTTAGCTAACTAGTGAGCTAGCTAACTTAGCTATGTAGTTGGTTAGTAAGCTGACTCAGCTAGCTGAATTAACTAGATGGCTAACGAGTGAGCTAGCTGATTTAATGAGTTGGTAAACCAGTTAGCTAACTGTTATAACTAGTTGGTTAACAAGTTAACTAGCTGACTTAACTAGGTGTTTGACGAGTTAGTTAGGTGACAACTTGTTCACTGACAAGGCGGCCAACAAGTTAGCTGGTTGAACACGTTGGCTGACTACTCGTCCAGCATGTTAGCTGGCTTAACAAGGTGGCCAGTTAGGCGGCCGACTAGTTAGCTTGGTGAAACGCTTGACTGATGAGTTGGCCCACTAGTTAGCATGGTTAACCAGCTGTCTGGCTTGTTTCCTGACCTAAGAAGCCATCTGATTACTTGGCTGACTTGTTGGCTGGCCTAACTTGTTGGCCGACTAGTTGGCATACTGGTTAGCTGACATAACTAGTTGTCCAGCTAGTCAGCCGACAGTTTAGCTGACTTAACTAGTCTGCAGGTGAGTGAGCCGACTGGTCAGCTGAATTAACCAGTCAACAGGTGAGTTAGCCGACTGGTCAGCAGACTTAACTAGTCGGCTGATAAGTGAGCTGACTTGTCAGCTGACTTAACTATTCGTCTAGCTAGTGAGCTGAGTGGTCAGCTGACTTTAGTCAACTAGCAAGTGAGCTGACTGGTCAGAAAACTTAAGTAGTAGACTAGCGATTGAGCTGACTGAAGAGTCAACTTATCTAGTCAGTTGTTGAGTGAGCCAACGTGTGAGCTGCCTTAACAAGTCGGCTTGCCAGCTGACTTAACAACCTAGATACCTAGCTAACCAGCTGGCTAGCAGGCTGACTTAACTAGGTGACTTAACTAGCTAGCCTGCTTGATAGCCAGCTGACTTAACTAGTTAGATACACAACTAGG
>NW_007243745.1:0-2495 GCF_000164805.1 Carlito syrichta
AATAACTAGCTGACTCATCTAATTACCTAACTAGGTAGCAGACTTACGTAGCTGACTTAAGTATTTAGCTAACTAGTGAGCTAGCTAACTTAGCTATCTAGTTGGTTAGTAAGCTGACTTAGCTAGCTGAATTAACTAGTTGGCTAACGAGATAGCTTGCTGATTTAATGAGTTGGTAAACCCGTTAGCTAACTGTTATAACTAGTTGGTTAACAAGTTAACTAGCTGACTTAACTAGGTGGTTGACGAATTAGTTAGGTGACAACTTGTTGGCTGACAAGGCCGCCAACAAGTTAGCTGGTGGAACACTTTGGCTGACTACTCGTCCAACATGTTAGCTGGCTTAACAAGGTGGCCAATTAGTCGGCCGACTAGTTAGCTCAGTGAAACGCTTGACTGACGAGTTGGCCCACTAGTTACCATGGTTAACCAGCTGTCTGGCTTGTTTCCTGACCTGAGAAGCCGTCTGATTACTTGGCTGACTAGTTGGCTGGCCTAACTTGTTGGCCGACTAGTTGGCAGACTGGTTAGCTGACATAACTAGTTGTCCAGCTAGTCAGCCAACAGTTTAGCTGACTTAACTAGACTGCGGGCGAGTGAGCCGACGGGTCAGCTGAATTAACCAGTCAACAGGTGAGTTAGCCAACTGGTCAGCAGACTTAACTAGTCGGCTGATAAGTGAGCTGACTTGTCAGCTGACTTAACTATTCATCTAGCTAGTGAGCTGAGTGGTCACCTGACTTTAGTCAACTAGCAAGTGAGCTGACTGGTCAGAAGACTTAAGTAGTAGACCAGCGATTGAACTGACTGAAGAGTCAACTTATCTAGTCAGTTGTTGAGTGAGCCAACGTGTGAGCTGCCTTAACAAGTCGGCTTGCCAGCTGACTTAACAACCTAGATACCTAGTTAACCAGCTGGCTGGCAGGCTGACTTAACTAGGTGACTTAACTAGCTAGCCTGCTTGATAGCCAGCTGACTTAGCTAGATACACAACTAGGCAGCTGGCTAGCCTGCTGACTTAACTAGCTGATTAACTAGCTAACCAACTCACTTACAAGCAACAAGCTGACTTAACTAGCTAGCTTTCTAAATAGCCAGCTGTTTTTACAACCTGAAATAGCTAGCTACGTAGCTATCTAGCTAGCTTGCCAACTAAACTACATGACTTAGCTAGCTAGCCAGCTGATATAACTAGTTGACTTAACTAGCTAGCTCCCTAGCAGTCCAGTTGACTTAACTAGCTGTAATAACTAGTTAGCCAACTGTCTAGCCATCTGAATTGGCAAGCTTTTTGACTAGCTAGCGAGCTGGATCTCCAACTGACTTAACGAGGTGACTAAACTAGCTAGGAAGCTGGTAAGCAGGCTGACATAACTACTTGATAAAGGAGCTAGGCAGCTGCCCAGCCAGGTGACTAAATTAGTTGACTTAACTCATTATTCAACTGGATAGCCAGCTGACTTAACTAGCTGACATAAGTAGATACCTAACGGCTAACCAGCTGACTTAACTACCTACCTACATACTTAGCCCACTGGCTTGCCAGGGCACTTATCTAACTAACTACTAACATAGCTAACATGCTGGCCAGCGAGCTGACATAACTAGGTGACTTAACTAGCTAGCCAGCTGGCTAGCCAGCTGACTTAACCAGCTAGCTATCCTGCTAGGCAGTGGGATAGCCAGCTGACTTAACTAACTAAATTAACTAGGTAGCCAGCTAACTCAACTAGCTGACTTAACTAGCTATCTACCTACCTAGTGATTTAACTTAACTAGCTGCTTTAACTAGCTAGCTCCAGCCGGGCTCGGTGGCTCAGTCTGTAATCCCCCACCTTTGGGAGGCTGAGGTGAGTGGATTGCCTGAGCCCGCGGGTTCGAGACCCGCCTGGGCAGCAAGACCTCATCTCTACAATAAATCAAAAAATCAGTCAGGCGTGGTAGCGCATGCCTGTAGTTCCAGCTACTTGGAAGGCTGAGGCAGAAGGATCGCCAGAGCCCAGCAGGTCGAGGCTGCGGTGGCCGGGAGCAGCCACTGCACTCCAGTCTGGGTGACAGAGTGAGACTCCAACTCAAAAAAAAAACTAGCTAGCTCCCTAGTTAGCTATCATATAGCTAGCTGACTTAACTAGCAAGTTAGCTGACATATCTAGCTTAATTAACTAGCTAGCTACCTAGCTAGCCAGTTGACTTAACTAGGTAAAATAACTAGCCAGCCAGCTGTCTACGCATCTGAAGTAACTAGCTTTTAGATAGATAGCCAGCTGACTAGAGAACTGACTTAACGAACTGACTTAACTAGCTAGCCAGCTGCTTAGCCAGCTGAATAAACTAGCAGATTTAACTCGCTAGCCAGCCAACTAGCCAGCGATTTAATTGCCTAGCTACCTAGCTAGCCAGCAGCCTAGCCAGTTGACTTAACTAGCTGACTTAACGAAGTAGCCAGCTGGATAGTCAACAGACTTAACTAGCTAGCAACCTAGATAGACAGGTGG
>NW_007243746.1:0-1062 GCF_000164805.1 Carlito syrichta
TTAAGCCAGCTGGCATTCCGACCTTCCAGTCTTCCTTCTGGCTATTTAAGCCAGCTGGCTATTCAGTTTGTCAGTCCACTAGCTAGCTAGCCTGCTGCCTAGCCAGCTAACCAGCCAAGTAGCTAGTCAGCTAGTTAAGTCATCTATCTAGCCAGTTCACTAGTTAAGTCAGCTAGCAATACAGCTAACTATTCAACTACCTAGTTAAGTCATCTAGCTAGTCAGTTTTCTAAACAGATAGCTAGTTAAGTCAGCTAGCTAATCAGCTAGCCATTCATCTTGATAGTTAAGTCTGTTAGCCAGCTAACTACCCAGTTAGTAAGCTAGGTAAGTCAGCTAGTGAGACATTAAGATAGCTTGCTTGTTAACTAGTTATGTCAGCTCAATAGCCAGCTAGCTAGTTAGCTAGCAAGTTAAGTCAGCTAGCACATCAGCTAGTTACTTAACTAACTAGCTGGCTAGAAACTCAGCTAGCTCATCAGCTAACTAGTGGGATCGCTCGCTTTCCATCAGGTCAGCTAACTAGTCAGCTCACTCGCCTGCCATTCAGTCAGCAAACTACTTGGCACTTTCACCAGCCAACAGGTCAACTAACTTGTCGGTTGGCTCGCAGGCCAATAGGTCAACTAACTAGTCGGCTTCCTCACCATCCAACTAGTTAAGTCAACTCACTGGTCACCTAGCTCACCAGTCAACTACTTAAGTCAGCTGAGAAGTTGGCCCACTTGTGAGCCGACTAGTTAAGTCAGCTGACAAGTTGGCTCACTCACTGGCTGACTAGTTAAGTTGGCTCACCTGTCAGCTCACTCGCAGGCCGACTAGTTAAGTCAGCTAACTGGTCAGCCTACTAGCCGGCCAAGTAGTTGAGTCAGTTAACCAATCGGCCGACTAGTTAGCTAACTTGTCAGCTGATAATTTAGCTCAGCTAACTAGTAAGCCGACTAGCTTGGCCAGCTAATTTGTTGGCCAATTATTCAGCCGAATAGTTAGTTCAGAATACCAGCATGCCAACTCGGTAACTGAGCTAATTAGTGGCCAACTCGTCAGTCAACTAGTTGAGCA
>NW_007243747.1:0-1294 GCF_000164805.1 Carlito syrichta
CGGCTTCCTCACCATCCAACTAGTTAAGTCAACTCACTGGTCACCTAGCTCACCAGTCAACTACTTAAGTCAGCTGAGAAGTTGGCCCACTTGTGAGCCGACTAGTTAAGTCAGCTGACAAGTTGGCTCACTCACTGGCTGACTAGTTAAGTTGGCTCACCTGTCAGCTCACTCGCAGGCCGACTAGTTAAGTCAGCTAACTGGTCAGCCTACTAGCCGGCCAAGTAGTTGAGTCAGTTAACCAATCGGCCGACTAGTCAGCTAACTTGTCAGCTGATAATTTAGCTCAGCTAACTAGTAAGCCGACTAGCTTGGCCAGCTAATTTGTTGGCCAATTATTCAGCCGAATAGTTAGTTCAGAATACCAGCATGCCAACTCGGTAACTGAGCTAATTAGTGGGCCAACTCGTCAGTCAACTAGTTGAGCAAGCTAACTAGTTGGCCGACTAATCGCCCAATTTATTAAGCCAGGTAACAAGTCAGCCGAATAGTCAGCCAACATGTTAAACCAGCTAAATAGTTGGCCGACTCATCAGCCAACAAATTAAGTCACTTAGCTAACTCGTTAACCAACTAGTTAAGTCAGCTAATTTACTCATTTACCAACTAGAAAAAATAGTTAACTCATTATCCAACTCTTTAAATCAGATAGCTATCTCGTTAGCCAACAAGTTAAGTCAGCTAACTAAGTCTGCTAGCTAAACAACTAGCTAGCTATGTCAGCTAGCTAAGTCACCTAGCTCACTAATTAGCTATTTAAGTCAGCTGCTTAAGTCTGCTACCTAACTAGTTAGCTAATTAGTTAAGTTAGCTGGCTATTCAACTGGTTAAATAGTTAGGTAACTATTTAATTCAGGTAGTTAAGTCAGCTAGCTAACTTGTTAAGTCATCCAGTTAAGTCAGTCAGCTAAGTAGTTAAGTCACCTAGCTAAGTCAGCTAGCTAAGTCAGCTTTCTAATTTAGTCAGCTGGTTAAGACAGCTAGCTAACTAGTTAGCTAATGGTTTAAGTCAGCCGGTTTAGTCAGGTAGTTAGATAGTTAACTGAAGGGATAAGTCAGCTGGTTGAGTCAGCATCTAGCTAAATAACAAACGGGTTGAGTCAGCTGGTTGAGTAGGCTAGGTAGCTGGTTAGCTAACAAGTTAAGTCAGGTGGATGAGTCAGATAGCTAGCTAGTTAGCTAACAAGTTAAATAAGATGGTTGAGTCAGCTAGCTAGCTTGTTAGCTAATGAGTTAAGCCAGATAATTACGAAAGCTAGCTAGCACGTTAGATAACGAGTAAGCTAGCTAGTTG
>NW_007243748.1:0-557 GCF_000164805.1 Carlito syrichta
ACCAGCTGACACAACCCGTTTGTTATCTAGCTAGATGCTGACTCAACCAGTTTACTTATCCCTTCAGTTAACTATCTAACTACCTGACTAAACCGGCTGACTTAAACCATTAGCTAACTAGTTAGCTAGCTGTCTTAACCAGCTGACTAAATTAGAAAGCTGACTTAGCTAGGTGACTTAACTACTTAGCTGACTGACTTAACTGGATGACTTAACAAGTTAGCTAGCTGACAACTACCTGAATTAAATAGTTACCTAACTATTTAACCAGTTGAATAGCCAGCTAACTTAACTAATTAGCTAACTAGTTAAGTAGCAGACTTAAGTAGCTAACTTAAATAGTTAGCTAATTAGTGAGCTAGGTGACTTAGCTAGCTGACATAGCTAGCTAGCTGTTTAGCTAGCAGACTTAGTTAGCTGACTTAACTTGTTGGCTAACGAGATAGCTATCTGATTTAAAGAGTTGGATAATGAGTTAATTGTTTTTTCTAGTTGGTAAACGAGTAAATTAGCTGACTTAACTAGTTGGTTAACGAGTTAGCTAAGTGACTTAATTT
>NW_007243749.1:0-665 GCF_000164805.1 Carlito syrichta
CAGCTGACTTAACTTACTCTATACCTCTCTAGCCATCTAGATAGCCAGCTTTCTTAACTAGCTAACTTAATTATGTAGCCAGCCATCTAGTCAACTGACTTAACTAGGTCACTATGTAGCTAGCCAGCTGGCAAGCCAGCTAACATAACTAGCTGTTTTACCTAGCTGGCCTGCTTTCCAGCCAGTTGAATTAACTAGCTTGCTACATATTTAGCCAGCTGGCTATCCAGCTGAATTATCTAGGTGACTTTCTTGCTACCAAGCTGTCTAGCGAGCTGTAAACTGGTAAGCTTCCTACCTAGTCAGCTGGCTAGTCAGCTGACTTAACTTGGTCACTTAACTATCTAGACTGATTGCTAGACAGCTGACATAACTAGCTAGCTACCTAGCTAGCATGCTGGCTTGCCAGCTTACTTAACTAGTTGAATTAACTAGCTAGCCAGCTGGCTAGCCAGCTGAATTATTTGCCTAATACCTAGCTAGCCAGCAGGCTAGTCACTTGACTTAACTAGCTGACTTAATGAAGTAGCCAGCTGGCTACCCTGCAGAATTATCTAGGTAGCTACCTAGTTAGACAGATGAATTGCCAGCTGAATTATCTAGCTTAAATAACAAGAGACCTGATGGCTAGTCAGCTGAATTACTAGCTAGCTTCCCAAGCTAGG
>NW_007243750.1:0-12069 GCF_000164805.1 Carlito syrichta
TCTTGCTACCAAGCTGTCTAGCGAGCTGTAAACTGGTAAGCTTCCTACCTAGTCAGCTGGCTAGTCAGCTGACTTAACTTGATCACTTAACTATCTAGACTGATTGCTAGACAGCTGACATAACTAGCTAGCTAGCATGCTGGCTTGCCAGCTTACTTAACTAGTTGAATTAACTAGCTAGCCAGCTGGCTAGCCAGCTGAATTATTTGCCTAATACCTAGCTAGCCAGCAGGCTAGTCACTTGACTTAACTAGCTGACTTAATGAAGTAGCCAGCTGGCTACCCTGCAGAATTATCTAGGTAGCTACCTAGTTAGACAGATGAATTGCCAGCTGAATTATCTAGCTTAAATAACAAGAGACCTGATGGCTAGTCAGCTGAATTACTAGCTAGCTTCCCAAGCTAGGCAGGTGACTAGCCAACTGACTTAACTATCTGACTTAACTAGCTAGCCAGCTGACGTAACTAGCTGACTTAACTAGCTAGCTACATAGCAAACCAGCTGATTTTACTAACTGAAATAACTAGCTAACTTTCTAGCTAGCTATCTAGCAAACAAGCCGACTTAACTAACTGACTTAACCGGCTGGCTACCTAGCTAGCTTGTTGACAGTGCTAGCTGAAATAACTAGCCAGACAGATGTCTAGCCATCGGAATTAACTAGGTTTTAAGCTAGCTATTGAGGTGGCTAGCCAACTGACTTAAGGAGGTGAACTAGCTAGCCAGCTGGGTAGCCAGCTTTCTGAACTAGCTGAATTAGTTAGCTAGCCAGCCAGCTAGCCAACTGAATTAACCAGGTCACTACCTAGCTAGCAAGCTGGGGAGTCAGCTGACTTAACTAGCTGTTTTAACCAGGTAGCCTGCTTTCTAGCCAGTTGAACTTACTAGCTTGCTACATAACTAGCCAACTGACTATCCAGCTGAATTAACTAGGTGACTTTTCTTGCTAGCAAGCTGTCTAGCTAGCTGACATCACTGGCAAGCAACCAACCTAGCTAGCTGCCTAGTCAGATGACTTAACTTTGTCACTTAAATATATTGCCAGCTGGCTAGACAGCTGGCATAACTTGCTAGTTACCTAGCTATCATGCTGGTTTGAAAGCTGACTTAAATAGCTGAATTAACTAGCTAGCCAGCTGGCTAGCCAACTGAATTATTTGCCTAGCTACCTAGCTAGCCAGCAGGCTAGCAAGCTCACTTAACTAGCTGATGTAACAAAGTAGCCAGCTTGCTAGCCAGCAGACTTACCTAGCTAGCAACTTAGCAAGATAGGTGAATAGCCAGCTGGCTTATCTAGCTGACATAACTAGACTCCTGATGGCTAGCCAGTTGACTTTACTAGCTACATATCTAAGCTACATACCTACATAGTCCATTGGCTTGCCAGCAGACATAACTACCTAACTACCTAGTTAACCTGCTGTCCAGCGTAGTAACTTAACTAAGTGACTTAACTAGCTAACTAGCTGGCTAGCCAACTGACTTAAGAAGCTAATTATCCTGCTAGGCACCTGGCTAGCCAGCTGACTTACCTCGCTTACTTAACTAGTTAGCAAGCTCCCTTCAGTAGCTGACTTAACTAGCTAGCTTCTTAATTGGTCAGCTGACTTAACTAGCTGATTTAACTACCTACCTACCTAATTAGCTATCATATAGCTAGCTGACTTAACTAGCTGACTTATCTATCTAGCTAGCTGACATATCTAGCTGACTTATCTACCTAGCTTTCTAGTTACCCAGAGGACTTAAGTAACTGAAAGAACTATCGAGCCAGCAGGCAACACATCTGATGTAACTAGTTTTTTAACCAGCTAGCCAGCTGGCTAGACAATTAAATTCATGAGCTGACTTAACTAGATAGCCAGCTAGTTAGCCTGTTGACTGAACTAGCTGACAACTCGCTGTCCAGCTGGCTAGCCAGCTGACTTAATTGCCTAGCTACATATGTAGTCAGCAGCCTAACCAGCTGATTTAATTAACTGACATAATGAAGTAGCCAGCTGGCTTGCCAGCAGACTTAACTAGTTAGCTACCTGGCTAGGCAACTGGATAGCCAGTTGACTAAACTAGCTGACATAACTAGATAGTTTGATGGCTAGCCAGCTTGTATAACTAGCTACCTACCTACATAAACTGCTGACTTGTTAGCTGAATTAATTACCTACCTACCTAGCTACCTATCTGCTTTCTAGCATGCTGACTTAACTAGGTTACTTATCTAGCTAAACAGCTGGCTAGCCATCTGCCTTAAATAGCTAGCTACCTTACTAGGCAGCTGGTTAGCCAGGTGACTTAACTAACTAACTTAATTAGCTAGTCAGCTGCCTTATCTAGCTGACTTAACTAGCTAGCTACCTAGCTAACCAGCTGACTTAAGTAGTTGGCTTAATATCTAGCTACCAAGCTAGAAAGCTGACTGGCCAGATGACTTAACTAGCTTACTTAATCTGCTAGACAGCTGACTGGCCAGTTGATTAACTAGCTTGCCAGCTGGCTGGTGAGCTGAATTAACTAGCTGTCTTAACAAACTAGCTGGCTGGCTAGCCAGCTGACTTAGCTAGCTAGCTATCTAGCTAGCCACAGCTGGAAAGAAAACTGAATTAACTAGCTGACTTAACTATCTATCCCACTTGAAACCAGCTGACTTAACTAGCTTGTCTACCTAGCTATCCAGCTGGCTAGTCAACTGATTTAACTACTTGATGTAACCAGCTATCCAGCTTGCTAGCCAGCAGACTCAACCAGATGACTTAACTAGTGAGTCTGATTGCCAGGCAGCTGACTTAACTAGCTCTCTACCTAGCTAGCTACCTGGCTGGACAGCTGAATCAACACTCTGACTTGTTTAGCTAGTCAACTGATTAGCCAATTGAGTTAACAAACTCACTAACTAGCTAGCCTGCTGTCAAGCCACCTGACATAAGTAGCTGACTTAAATAGCTGGCCTGATTGTTAGTCAGCTGAATTAACTAGCTTGCTGTATAGCTAATCAGCTGGCTAGCCTGCTGACTTAACTAGGTGACTTAACTCTCTAGCCAGCAGGCTACACAGCTGTCTTGACTATCTAGCTACCTAGCTAGCCAGCTGTCATGTGATCTGAATTATTTAGGTAACATAACTAGCTAGCCAGCTGGCTACCAGGCTGATTTAATTTCCTAGCTACATAGCTAGCCAGCTGGATAGCCATCTGACATAACTAGCTAGCTACCTACATAGCCCATTGGTTTGCCAACTGATTTAGCTACCTAGCTACCTAGCTAACCAGCTGACTAGTGAGCTGACTTAACTAGGTTTTTTAACTAGCAAGCTAACTGACTAGTCAGCTCACTTAACTAGCTAGATTCCTAGCTAGGCAACTGGCTATCCAGCTGACTTCAATCTGTTGCTTAACAAGCTGGCATGCTGACTTATCTAGCTGACTTAACCAGCTTGTTACCTAGCTAGCCAGCTGGCTTAACTAGCTGACATAACTAGCTAGCTACCTGACATGACTAGCTGACATATATCTAGCTTTCTATCTAGCCAGCTGTCTTAACTAGCTGAAATAACTAGCTAGCCAGATGACTAGCCATCGGACTTAACTAACTTTTTAACTAGCTAACCAGCTGGATAGCCAACTGACTTAACGAGCTGACTTAAGTAACTAGCAAGCTGGTTGCCAGGTGACTTAACCAGCAAGTCAGCTGACTAGACAGCTGCCTTAAATAGCTGGCTCCCTATCTAGCCACCTGTCTAGCCAGCTGACTTACCTAGCTGAATTTAGCTAGCAAGCTGTCTAGCCAGCTCACTTAATTTGCTAGTTATATACCTAGCCAGCAGGCAAGCTTACTGACTTAACTATATGACTTGAACAGCTAGCCTGCTGACTAGCAAGCTGACTTATCTATCTAGCTACCTACCTAACCAGTTGTCTAGACAGCTGACTAAACTAGCTGACTTAAGCAGCTACCCAGTTGGTTACAAAACTGATTTAACTCACTGACATCACTAACTAGCCAGGTAGCTATCTAGCTGACTTAACTAGCCAGCTACTTACATTGTAAGTTGGCTTGCCAGCTCTCTTAACTATCTGAATTAACCAGCTAGCGAGCTGGCTAGCCAACTGACTTATCTGGCTCACTACTTAGCTAGCCAAATGACGAGCCAGCTGACTTAACTAGCTGACTTAATAAGCTAACTACCTAGCTAGCCAGGTGACTTAAATAGTTAGGTAACTAGCTAGCTACCTACCTATCCAGCTGACTTAAGAAATTAGCTAACTACCTAGCTACCTGGCTAACAAGGTGACTTAAATGGTTAGCTGCCTAGCTAACTAACTGACTTAACCAGATGACTACATAGTTAGTTTACTCATTATCTAACATTCTAGCTCCCTGACTTAAACATCTGACTTAACTCGTTAACTAATGAGCTAGCTAGCTGACTCAACCAGCTTACTTAACTCATTAGCTAACTAGCTAGCTAGCTGACTAATTCAGCTGACTTAACTGGTTAGCTAATTAGCTAACTAGCCTACTCAAATACCTGACTCAATCCGTTTGTTAACTATCCAGCCTGCTGACTCAAACAGGCGATTTAACCTGTTTGTTTACTAGCTAACTACCTGACTCAGCCTGCTGACTTAACCCAATAGCTAACTACCTAGCTAGCTGTCTTAACCATATGACTAAACTAGGTAGCTTACTTAACTAGCTGACCTTGCTAGCTGACTTAACTACTTAGCTAGCTGACTTAAGTGGCTGACATAACTAGTTAGCTAGTTGACTTAACCATCTGAATTAAATAGTTAGCTGTCTATTTAGTTTACTGAATGACAAGCTGACTTAACTATTTAGCAAACTAGGTAGCAGGCTCAAGTAGCTGACATAAATAGTTAGCTAACTAATGAGCTAGCTGACTTAGCTAGCTTACTTAACTAGTTGGCTAACGAGATAGATAGTTGGCTTATTGAGTTGGTTAACGAGTTAACTAACTGTTTTAACTATTTGGTAAATGAGTTTACTAGCTGTGTTAATTAGTTGGGTAACGAGTTAGCTAGGTGTCTTAACTTGTTGGTGGATGATGCAGAAGACTACTTATCTGGTTTAACACGTTGACTGACTACTCGTTTGACTTGTTAGCTGGCTTAACAAGTTAGCTGTCTAGTCGGCTGACTAGTTAGCTGGATTAATAAGTTGACTGACGAGTTGGCCCACAAGTTAGCACGGTTAACTAGTTTGCTGGCTAGTATGCTCATCTAACTAGTCGGCTGAGTAGTTGGCCGACTACTTAGCTGACCTAACTAGTCGGACCACAAGTTATCTCACCAAATTTGTCAGCTGACCAGTTAGCCGACTAGTCTGTCAATTGTTTAGCTGACTTAAGTAGATGGCTGGCTAGTCGACTGACCAGTTAGCTTACTTAACTTGTCAGCTGGCGAGTGAGTCCACAGGTGTGCTGATTTAACTAGTCGGCCAGCGAGTGAGACGACTGTTTAGCTCTAGTCAGCCAGAGAGTGAACTGACTGGTCAGCTGACTTTAGTCAGCAAGCGAGTGAGTCGAAAGGTCAGAAGAGTAAACTAGTCAGCCAGGGAATGAGCTGACCAGTGAGCTGACTTAACTAGTCGGCCGGCGAGTGACCTGAATGTGAGCTGCCTTAACTAGTCAACTGGTGAGTGAGCCGACCGGTGAACTGATTTCACTAGTCAGTTGGCGAACAAGTCGACAGCTTAGTTGACCTGTTGGCCTGCACGAGCCGACAATTTAGTTGACCTGTTGGCTGGCGAGTGAGCCGACTACTTTGCTGACCAGTTTGCAAGCGAGTGAGCTGACTCTAGCTGATCTGATGGAAAACGAGTGAGACAACTATTTATCTGACTAGATAGCTGAGTTTCTAGCCAACTAGTTAGCTAAGAAACTAGCTGATATGCTAGCTGACTTAACTAGCTAGCTGACTAGCTAGCTGGCTATCTAGCTGACATAACAACCTAGTAAACAAGCTACCTAACTTTCTAGCTTGCTGACTTCACTAGCTAGTTGAATAGTTAGCTGAGTTGCTAGCAGACTTAACTAGCTAGCTGGTTATCTAGCTGACTTAATTAGCTGACTAGCTACTTTGCTGGATAGCTGGCTAGCTAGTTGACTTAGCGAGCTAGTTAACTGGTTGTCTACTCGGCTAGCCAGCTGGATTAACTAGCTAGCTACCTGGTTGGCTAGTTGGCTAGGCAGCCAGCTAGCTAGCTAGTGGGCTGACCAGGTGGCTAGGCAGTCGGCTTAAATAGCCATCCGGCTGGCTGGACATTCAAATAGCCAGCTGAATTAGCTAGCCAGCCACCCTGCTGCTCAGCCAGCTAGTCAGCTGGCTTAACTAGTGGGCCACCTACCTGACCAGCCTGCTAACCAGCAAGCATAACTTGCCAGCCACATAGCTATCCTGCGGATAACTAGCTTACTTAACTAGCTGACTTAACAAGATAGCCATCCAACTAGACAGCTGGCTTAACTAGCTGGCCACCTAGCTAGCCAGCTGGCCAGCCAATTCACTTAACTCACTGAATTATCTAGATAGCCAGTGGGTTAGTCAACTGACTTAATTACCTAACTACCTACCTAGCCAATTGGCTAGCCAGCTAACTTAACTACCTGACTTAAATTAGCCAGCTGGCTAGCCAGCTGATGTAACTAGCGAGCTACCTAGTTATCCAGTTGGCTAGCCACTTGAACTAACTAGCTGACTTATCCAGCTAGTCAGCTGGCTAACCAGCTGACTCAACTAGCTGACATAACTAAATAGCCTGTTTTTCATGTAGCTGACATAACTAGATAGCAGTTATTTCTGCTAGTAAAGTCAGCTAGCTAGCTGGGTAGCTAGCTAGTTAAGTCAACTAGTTAAGTCAGCTGGCTAGGCAGCTGCCTTGCTGGGTAGCTAGCTTGTTAAGTCAGATGGCTAGCCAGCTGACATAACTAGCAGACATCACTAGCAAGACGGGGGCTTAACCAGCTGACTTAAATAGCTAGCTACCTATGTATCTCTCTGGCTTGCCATCTGACTTAAATACCAAGCTAACTGGAAAAACAGCTGGCTAGCGAACTGACTTAACTAGGTGAATTAAGTAGCTAGCCAGGTGGCTAGGAAGCTGACTTAACAAGCTAGCTACCCAGCAAGGCAGGTGGCTAGCCAACTGACTTAACAAGTTGACTTAAATAGCTAGCTACCTAGCTAACTAGCTGAACTTACTAGCAGAAATACCTGGCTAGGTGACTTAACTAGCTGACTTAACTTGCTAGCTAGCTGATATAACCAGCTGACTTAACTAGCTATCTACCTAGACAGCAAGCTGACTTAACTAGCTGAAATAACTAGCTAGTCAGCTGTCTAGCCATCTGAGTTTACTAGTTTTTTAACTAGCTAACGATCTGCCTAGCCAACTGACTTAATGAGGTGTCTTAAATAGCAAGCCAGCTTACTTAACTAGTTGATTAATTAGCTAGGTAGCTGACCAGCAAGGTGACTATATTAGCTGACTTAACTAGATATCCAGGCGACTAGCCAGCTGACTTAACTAGCTCTCTACCTCTCTACCTTCATAGATATCCAGCTGATTTAACTAGCTGACATAACTAGCTAGTCAGCTGGCTAGCCAACTGACTTAACAAGGTCACTACCTAGTCAGCCAGTTTGCTAGCCAGCTGAATTAACTAGATGTCTTAACTAGATGGCCTGCTTTCTAGGCAGTTGAATTAACTAGCTTGCTACATAGCTAACCACCTGGCTATCCAGTTGAATTAAGTAGGTGACTTACTTGCTAGACAGCTGTCTAGCCAGCTGACTTAACTAGCAAGCTATGTATCTAGGCAGCTACCTTCTCAGCTGACTTAACTAGGTGGCTTAACTAGCTAGCCAGCTGCCTAGACAACTGACAAAACTAGCTAATTACCTAGATTACAAGTTGGCAAGACAGCTGTCTTAACCAGCTGACTTAGCTAGCTAGCCACCTGGCTAGCCATCTGACTTAATTGCTTAACTACTTAGCTAGACAGCTGACGTAACTAGCTGAAATAACTAGTGAGCCAGCTGACTACCCATCAGATGAAACCAATTTTTTAACTAGGTAGCCAGCTGGCTTGACAACTGACTTCACCAGCTGACTTAACTAGCTAGACAGCTGTTTAGTCAGCTGATTATACTACATGAATTTACTAGCTTGCCAGCTGGCTAGGCAGCTGACTTAATTTCCAAGTTACCCGGGTAGCCAGCAGCCCAGTCAGCTAACTTAACTAGCTGACTAAACGAAGCAGTCAGCTTGCTAGCAAGCAGACTTAACTAGCTACCTATCTAGCTGGACAGAGTGATAGCCAGCTGACTCAACTAGCTGACATAAGAAGATAGCCTGATGGCTAGCCAGCACACTTAACTAGCTTCCTGCTTACATAGCCCTCTGGCTTGCCAACTGATTTATCTACCTAACTACCTAGCTAACATGCTGACCAACGAGCTGACTTAACTATGTGATTGAACAAGCTAGCCAGCTGGCTATCCAGCTGATTTAACTAGCTAGGTACCCTGCTAGGTAGCTGGTTAGCCAGCTGATTTAGCTCACTGACTTAACTTGCTAGATACCTGTATAACCAACTGGCTTAACTAGCTGCTTAACTAACTAGCTTCGTAGCTCGCCAGCTGGCTGGCCAGCTGAAATAACTAGCTGACTTAATTAGCTAACCAGCTTTCTGGCCAGATGAAATAACTAGCTGACTTAATTAGCTAACCTGCTGGTTGGTTTACTTACTTAACTATCTGACTTTACTAGCAAGTTAGCTGGCTGGTCAGCTGAATTAACTAGCTGATTTAACCAGCTAGCCAGCTGGTTAGCTATTTATGTCAGCAAGTTAATTCTGCTGACTTCCCAGCTGGCTAACTAGCTAGCTACCTAGATAATAAGTTGACTTAAATAGTTAGCTGCCCTGAGAGCTAGCTGACTTAACCAGCTAGATAACTAGTTAGCTTAATCCTTATCTAACTTACTAGCTAGGTGACTTAATCATCTGACATATCATTAGCTAATGAGCTGGCTAGCTGACTCAACCAGCTGACTTAACTCGTTCATTATCTAGCTATCTAGCGGACCATCGAGCTGACTTAACTCATTAGCTAACTAGCTACCTAGCCTAGTCAATTAGGTGACTCAGCCCATTTTCTAACTAGCGAATTAGCTGACTCAATCTGCTGAATTAACCCATTAGTTAACTAGCTAACAACCTGACTCAACCTGCTGACTTAACACTTTAGCTAACTAGCTAGCTAACTGTCTTAACCAGTGGAATAAATTTGAAGCTGACTTAACTAGCTGAATTGGCTACCTGCCTTAACTACTTAGCTGAGTTCACTGCTGACTTAACTAGTTAGCTAGTTGACTTATCTACCTGAATTAAATATTTAGCTAACTATTTAACTGACTGAATAACCAGCTGACTTAACAAATTAGCTAACTAGTTAGATAGAAGATTAAGTATCTGAATTAAATAGCTGACAAGTGAGCTCTCTGACTTAGCTAGCTGACATAGTTAGCTAGCTAGGTAGCCAGCTGACTTCGCTAGCTGATTTAACTAGTTGGCTAATCAGATAGGTAGGTGACAACGAGTTGGGTAATGAGTTATATAACTGTTATAACTAGTTGGTAAACGAGTTAAATAGCTGACTTAACTAGATGGTTAAAGAGTGAGCTAGGTGCCTTAACTTGTAGGCTGATGAGCTTGCTGACTAGTTAGCTGGTTTAACACGTTGGTTGACTACTTGGCCGACTTGTTACCTGGGTTAACAAACTGGCCGACTAGTCGGCCCACTATTTAGCTGGGATAACTGGATGAATGATGTGTTGCCCCCCTATTTAGCTCGGTTCAGTAGTTGGCTGGCTAGTTTGCTGACCTAACTAGTCGGCCAATTATTTGGCAGACTACTTAGCTGAACTAATTAGTCTGCCAACTAATTAGCTGACCTAACTTTTCAGCTGACTACTTGGCCCACTAGTCGGCTGATTGGTTAGCTTACTTAATTAGTGGGCCGCATAGCAGGCTGACCATTTAGCTGACTTAACTAGTCAGCCAGAGAGTGAGCCGACAGGTGAGCTGACATAACTAGTCGGCTGGTGAGTGAGCTGACTGGTCTGCTGAATTAACTAGTCAGCTGGCTAATGAGCCTACGCATGCTCTCCCATAACTAGTCGGCTGGCAAGTGAGCTGACTGGTGAGCTGATTTAACTTGTTGGCTGGTGAGTAAACAAGTTAGCTGACCTTTTGGCCTTTGAGTGAGTGGACAATTTAGTTGACCTGATGACTGGCGAGCGAGCTGACTAATTTCTTGACCAGATTGCATGCGAGCGAGTCTACTAGTTAGCTAAACTGATGGAAAGCTAGGAAGGTCACTAGATAGCTGACCAGCTAGCTGAGTTGTGAGCCAACTAGTTAGCTAAGTAACTAAATGATTTGCTACCTGACTTAACTAGCTGGCTGACTATCTAGCTGACTATTTAGCTGACATAACTAGCTAGCTGACAAGTTATATAGCTGTCTAGTTAGCTGACTTAAATACCTAGGTAACTGGATAGTTAGCTGGGTAGCAGATTTAAATATCAAGCTGACTAGCTAGCAGACTTAACTAGCAAGCTGACTAGGAACTTGAGTATTTAGCTGACTTACATGCTAGCTGAATATTTACCTCACTTCTAGCGGACTTAACTACTAGCTGGCTAGCTACCTGTTTTAACTTGCTGACTAGATATATGGAAGGCTAGCTGGCTAGCCAGCTGACTTAACTAGTTAGCTACCTTGTTGGCTAGACGGCTAGACAACTTGCTTAACTAGATAGCTACCTGGCTGGCTAGCTGCCTAGGCAGCCAACTAGCTAGATAGCAGGCTGGCCAACTGGCTAGCCAGCCAGCTTAAATAGCCAGCTGGCTGGCTGCACAGTGGGATAGACAGCCGGCTTAACTAGCCAGCCACCCAGCTGGTCAACCGGCTAGCAAGCCAGCTTAACTGTCTGTACTCCTACCTGAGCAGCCTTCTAACCAGCCAGCTTAACTTGCCAGCCACCTAGCTAGCCAGTCGGCTAACCAGCTGACTTAAATAGCTGACTTAACTAGATCACCAGTTTTCAAGCAAGTTGAACTAACTAGCTTGCTACATAGCTATCCAGTTGGCTATCCAGCTGAATTTCTAGGTGACTTGTCTAGCTTGCCGGCTGTCTAGCCAGCCGACTTAAATAGCAAGCTACCTAGACAGACAGCAGGCTAGTCATCTGACATAATTTAGTCACTTAAGTATATAACCAGCTGGCCAGACAGCTGACATAACTAGTTAACTACCTAGCTAGCATGCTGGCTTACCAGCTGATTTAATTAGCTGAATTAACTAGCTAGTCAACTGACTAGCCAGCTGATTTAATTGTCTAGGTTTCTAGCTAGCCAGTAGACTAGCCAGCTGACTTAACTAACTGACACAATGAAGTATCCAGCTGGATAGCCAGCACACTTAACTAGCTAGCTACCTAGCTAGACACCAGGATAGCCAGCTGACTAAACTAGCTGCCATAACTAGACGCCTGATCGCTAGCCAGCTGACTTAACAAGCTACCTACCTACATAGAGCACTGGCTTGCCAGCTGACATAAGTACTTTACCTAGCTAACCTGCATGTCAGGCAGCTGACAACTAGTTGACTTAACTAGCTGAACAGCTGGCAGCTCATCTGAACTAACTAGCTATTTAACTAGCTCTCAAGCTGCCTAGACACATGACTTAGCTGACTTAACTAGCTACTCAACAGGATAGCCAGCTGACTAAACTAGCTGAAATACCTACTGGCCAGCTGGCTAGCCAGCTGACTTAATTGCCTAGATATCTAGCTAGCTAGCAATCGTGCCAGCTGACTTAACTAGCTGACTAAACTAAATAGCCAGCTGGCTAGCCAACACACTTAACTAGCTCTCTACATACCTAGACACCTGAATATCCAGCTGACTTAACTTGCTGACTTAACTAAGTAACCAGCTGGCTAGCCAAAACACTTAACTAGCTCTTACATACCTAGACAGCTGA
>NW_007243751.1:0-1553 GCF_000164805.1 Carlito syrichta
CATTTATCTCCATTCTATCCCTCTCCAATCCATTCAATTCCAATCCATTCCTTTCCTTTCAATAACTCTTCATTTCACTCCATTCTGCTCCTCTCCATTCCTTTTCAGTATATTTTATTCCATTCTGTTCCATTCCACTTTACTTAATTCATCTCCATTCCATTCCTCTCCTTTCCACTTTATTCCACCCCATCCCAATCCGTTCCTTTCCATTTGATTCCATACCATTCCATTCAACTCCAAACAATTCCCCTTCATTCCATTCCTCTCCATTCCATTCCTCACCATTCCATTCCATTCCTGTATTCCATTGCATACTTTCCATTCCAACCCATTCCTCTCCATTCCATTCTATTCTATCCCATTCCAATCCACTCCATTTCATTCCAGTCCAATCCTTTCCTCTCCATTCCTTTCCTCTTCATTCCATTCCATTAAATTTTTTTTCTTTCCTCTCCATTCCACTCCATTCCGTTCTTCTCAATTCCATTTATTCCATTTCATTCTTTTCCATCACATGCCTCTAAATTCCATTCCATCCCTTTCCATTCCTTTCCATTCCTTTCATTTGATTCCTTGAATTTCCATTCAACCATCTACCTACAGTTCCTTTCTATTCCACTCCAATCCATTCCATTTCTCTAGATTCCATTCCTCTCTATTCCATTCACCTCCATTCCATTCCTTTGCATTCCATTAATCTCCATTCTATTATTCCATTCCATGCCATTCCTCTCCATTCCTTTCCATTCCATTCTGCTCTATTTCTTTCCTCCCCATTCCATTTCTGTCCATTCCATTCCTTCCCTTCCATTCCATTCCATTCCTTTCGTCAACTTTCCTTTTTTTTCTATTCCATTCCTCTCTATTCCTTTCTTCTCCATTCCATTCCATTCCTTTCCATTTCATGCCATTCTATTTCATTCCATTCCTCCCGATTCCATGCCATTACTCTCTGTACCATTCTTCTCCATTAAGTTCCAATCCAGTCCACTCCGCACCATTCCTGTCCTTTCCAATTTATTCCTTTAATCTCTATTCCTTTCCATTGAACTCAAGTATTCACCATTCCTCTCCATTCCTTTCCATTCCTCTCCATTCCATTACATTCCACAGCTCTCCATTGCTTTCCCTTCCATTCCATTGTTCTCCATTCCCTTCCTTTTCATTATAATCCATTTCTCTCCATTGCATTCCAGTCTTCTGCATTCCATTCCCTTCCTGTTCTATCCATTACATTCTTTTTCTTTCCATTCCTTTGAGTTCCTTTCAATTCTTTCTATTCCTTACCATTGGATTCGTCTACATTTGATTCCATTGCACTCCATTCCATTCCTATCCATTCCATTCCTCTGCATTCTATTCCATTGTATGCCTTTCCAATCTATTCCTCTCCATTCCACTTATCTCCATTTCATTGCATTCCTTTATATTACACTCCAATACCTTCCACTCCTTTCCATACCGTTCATTTTCATTCCATTGTTCTCAATACCATTCCTTTCCATTCCATTCCGTTCTGCTCCATTAAATTCCATTCCACTCCATTCCAT
>NW_007243752.1:0-938 GCF_000164805.1 Carlito syrichta
ATTCCTCTCCATCACATGCTTCTAAATTCCATTCCATCTCTTTCCATTCCTTTCATTAGAATCCTTGAATTTTCCTTCATTCCTCTACCCACAATTCCTTTCCATTCCACTCCTATCCATTTCATTTCTCTAGATTCCATTCCTCTCTATTCCATTCCTTTCCATTCCATTCCTTTACATTCCACTAATCTCCATTCTATTACATTCTTCTCCATTCCATTCCATTCTACTCCATTCCATTTCTCTCCATTCCATTCCTCGCCATTGCAATAATCTTCATTCAAATACATTCCTTCCTCTGCATTCCATTCTCTTCTATTCTTTTTCAATCCTTTCTTCGCCATTCAATTCCAATCCTTTCCATTCCATTCATCTCCTTTCTATTCCTCTTCTTTCCATTCCATCTCATTCCTTTCCATTCCATTCCATTCCTCTCCATTCCTTTCCATTCCATTCGGTTCCATTCCATTTCTATCCATTCCATTCATCTACATTTCAATGCATTCCTCTCTATTCCAGTCAATTCCATTCCATTTATTCCTCTAAATACCATTCCGCTCCTTTCAATTCCATTCCATTCCTCTTTTTTCCCCCTCTCTCTATTCCATTTCTCTCCATTCCATTTCTTTCCATTCTATTCCTCTTCTTTCCATTCCATTCCTTTCCATTCTTCTAATTCGATTTTTTCCATTTCATTCCTTTCCATCACATTCCTCTAAATTGCATTACATCTCTTTCCATTCATTTCCATTCCTTACCATTCGAGTCCTCGAATTTCCCTTCAATTCCTCTCCCTAATATTCCTTTCCATTCCAATGCAATCCATTCTATTTCTCTGGATTCCATTTCTCTCCATTCCATTTCTCTCCATTCCATTCCTTTCTTTTCCATTAATCTCCATTATATTATACTCTCTTCAATCCATTCCATTCTACTCC
>NW_007243752.1:2393-2781 GCF_000164805.1 Carlito syrichta
TGATACCATTCCATTCCAATCGAATCCATTCCTCTCCATTCCATCCCATTCTGACCCATTCCATTGCTCTTCATTTCTCTGCACTCCATTGTATTCCATTCCTATCCATTACACTCCAATCAATTCTATTGCATTCCATTCCTCTCCATTCCATTTCTCTCCATTCCATTTGATTTCATTCAAATCCATTCCATTCCACTCCATTCCTTTTCTTTCCATTCCATTCCCCAGCATTCCATTCCTTTCCTCTGCATTCCATTCCTTTCCTTTCCATTCCATTCCTTTCCTTTCCATTTCTCTTGCTTCCATTCAATTTCTTTACACTCAGTTGCATTCCTTTCCTTCCATTCCTCTCCATTCCATTGATTCTGTTCCATTCCTCTTCATT
>NW_007243753.1:0-633 GCF_000164805.1 Carlito syrichta
TCATTCCTCTACCCACAATTCCTTTCCATTCCACTCCTATCCATTCCATTTCTCTAGATTCCATTCCTCTCTATTCCATTCCTCTCCATTCCATTCCTTTACATTCCACTAATCTCCATTCTATTACATTCTTCTCCATTCCATTCCATTCTACTCCATTCCATTTCTCTCCATTCCATTCCTCGCCATTGCATTAATCTTCATTCAAATCCATTCCTTCCTCTGCATTCCATTTCTTCGCCATTCAATTCCAATCCTTTCCATTCCATTCATCTCCTTTATATTTCTCTTCTTTCCATTCCATCTCATTCCTTTCCATTCCATTCCATTCCTCTCCATTCCTTTCCATTCCATTCGGTTCCATTCCATTTCTATCCATTCCATTTCTATCCATTCCATTCATCTACATTTCAATGCATTCCACTCTATTCCAGTCAATTCCATTCCATTTATTCCTCTAAATACCATTCCGTTCCTTTCGATTCCATTCCATTCCTATTTTTTCCCCCTCTCTCTATTCCATTTCTCTCCATTCCATTTCTTTCCATTCTATTCCTCTTCTTTCCATTCCAGTCCTTTACATTCTTCTAATTCGATTTTTTCCATTTCATTACTTTCCATCACATTCCTCTA
>NW_007243753.1:2251-2769 GCF_000164805.1 Carlito syrichta
CCTCTCCATTACGTTTTATTCCACTCCATTGCAATCTATTCCTCTCCCTTCGATTCTCTTTCATTCTATTAAATTCTAATCCATTCCACTCCATTCCATTCCTCTCTATTCCAATTCTCCACATTCCATTCCATTCCTTTAATCCATTGCATTCTTTCCATTCCATTCCATTCCTTTCCTTTCCATTCCTCTACCTTCTATTCCATTTCAATACACTCTATTCCATTCCTTTCTTTTCCATTTCGTTGCATTCCACTGTACTACATTCCATTGCATTCCTTAGGATTACATTCCATTTCTTTTGATACCATTCCATTCCAATCGAATCCATTCCTCTCCATTCCATCCCATTTTGACCCATTCCATTGCACTTCATTTCTCTGCACTCCATTCTATTCCATTCCTATCCATTACACTCCAATCAATTCCATTGCATTCCATTCCTCTCCATTCCATTTCTCTCCATTCCATTTGATTTCATTCAAATCCATTCCATTCCACTCCATTCCTTTTCTTTC
>NW_007243754.1:0-734 GCF_000164805.1 Carlito syrichta
CCCAAAACCCACAGCTCATAAGAGAGAAAACAGATAAGTGGGACCTTATTAAACTGACAAGCTTCTGCAAAGCCAAAGAAACCATCAAGAGAGCAGGGAGACAGCCTACAGACTGGGAAAAAGTATTTGCCAACTCCAGGTCCGACAAAGGCTTAACATCCTGGATCTACAAGGAACTCAAAGATGCTGAAAAGAAAAAAACAAACAACTCCATTATAAAATGGGCAAAAGATATGAACAGACACTTCACAAAGGAAGACATCCGAGCAGCCAACAAACACATGAAGAAATGTTCAACCTCACTAATCATCAGGGAGATGCAAATCAAAACCACACTGAGATACCACCTAACCCCAGTCAGAATGGCAATCATCAACAACTCAGAAAATAATAGCTGCTGGAGAGGGTGTGGTGAAAAGGGAACACTTCTACACTGTTGGTGGGAGTGTAAACTAGTGCAACCTCTGTGGAAAGCAGTGTGGCGATTCTTAAATGCTCTAAATACCAACCTCCCATATGACCCCGCAATCCCCCTACTGGGAATATATCCTGAAGAACACAAATCACTCTATAAAAAAGATACCTGCACATGCATGTTTATCGCAGCATTGTTCACAATAGCAAGAACCCTGGAACAGCCATGCTGTCCGTCAAAGAGGACTGGATTTAAAAAATGTGTACTATACACGATGGATACTACGCAGCCATAAAAAGAACAAATCATGAATTTCGCA
>NW_007243755.1:0-692 GCF_000164805.1 Carlito syrichta
CTTCCCCCCAATCCCATTTGTCCTGTTTCTAAAGCCAGTCACCCTGTGAACTAACCATAACCATGCACAGTTGAGAATCTCTGTTTGATTCTGACATTTTTGGAGACAGGGTGTAGTTCTGTGGCCCAGGCTGGGGCCAGGTGACATGACCGTCATTCACCATCAACCTTGAAATCACAGGCTCTGGCAATCCTCTCACCTCAGTCTCTGGAATGGCTGGGATGATTGACATCTCAACCCTGGAATCCCTGTTTGAATGGGTGTGGAGATGGGGTCTCCCTGGGTGTCCCGGGCTGGCCTTGGGCTCCTGGGCTACAGCCATCCTTCTTCCTCGGCCTCCCAGATCATGGGATTCTGGCATGGGCCACTGCACAAGGCCTACAGATTCCTTTTTGATAAAGCTTCGAGGTCAGGCTCAAGGGCTTTGCCTCATCATCCCAATGCTTTGGGAAGCTGAGACCAGTGGCCAGCTTGAGCCCACAGATTGAGACCAACCCAGGCACCTTGGCGAGACCTGGTCTCTACCCTCAATCCCAAAAGATCCGGGTGTGATGGTGCGAACCTATCCTTCTGGCTCCTCGGAGGCCAGGAAATGGCTCATCGAGGCCTGGCAGTAGAGGCTGTGGTGGCCGGGAGAGAGCCACTGCCCTCCATCCTGGTCGAAGAAGTGAGACTTCTGACTAAAAGAAAAA
>NW_007243756.1:0-5990 GCF_000164805.1 Carlito syrichta
CTGCAGGAAGGCTGTACATGGAATAAAGTTAAGCACATTTGTACTGAACAACCAGATCTGTCATTCCACCTAAAGGTGCTTTGGTGGGTTCATACCCTTAACATAAGCTGAAGGCTCAGGAATAATCATTGGCTTTTATTACTATCTCAAATGAAAGTCTATTTTTTGCATTTGGCAGGGCCTCTGAGAGTTTTTGTTATAGATACTATGTGTGGAGTGTGTTGTGTTTGTTTGTTTGTTTGTTTGTTTTTGTTATTTATTTATTTGAGTTGGAGTCTCACTCTGTTGCCCGGACTGGAGTGCAGTGGCCACTCCTGGCCACCGCACCCTCAATCTGCTGAGCTGCAGAAATCCTTCCACCTCAGCCTTCTGAATAGCCGCAATTACAGGCGCGCACTACCACACCCAGCTGATTTTTGATTTATTGTATAGATGACGTCTCGCCAAGTTCCCCATGTGGGTTTCCAACCCGCGGGATCAGGCAATCCACTCACTTCAGCCTCCCACCGTGCAGGATTACAGGCTGAGCCACCGAGCCCGGCTTGGAGTGTGTTTTTAAACTCAATACAAAACACTTCCAGGGCTTTGTTTTCCTGGTGGTGGTGGAGGTAGCCCCCCAGGAAATTGGGTTAGGTGGAACTTTGTCAGGTTAGCCAGTCACTCTGCTCTGTAGAGAGTGTTGGAGCTCTACTGTCCTAGAGTCAGAAGAGGAAGGCTGAGTGCTCCTATGCTGGGGAATGGGGCAGTTCCCAGCCTCTCCTTCTAGCTTTCCTCTTACTCCCTGCCCAAAGAAAGCTTTCATTATGGGTTAGACCTAGGGGAAGGTGTCATTGAGTCAGGTACAGGGCAGCTGCATTGACCACATGGAGGGACAGTGGCAGAACAACTTGCTAACTGTGGATACTGAGGTTGGCTGTCTGTCACCCAGGCTTTCCCACTCATGTTAGATGGAGATGACAGGACTCATTGTGTGCTTGAGTAAGTAGAGCTAGAACTTACATGGTTAAAATAAATAGAACAAAAACATTATACATTGCTGTGTGCTATTAATAAGTATTTATTATTTTGTGCTTCTTTTTTTTTTTTAATTGGAGTCCCACTCTGTCACCCAGACTGGAGTGCAGTGGCTGCTGCTGGCCACTGCAGCCTCGACCTGCTGGGCTTCAGCGAGCCTTCTGCCTCAGCCTTCCAAGTAGCTGGAACTACAGGTACACACTACCACGCCCGGCTAATTTTTGATTTATTGTAGAGATGAGGTCTCGCCAACTTGCCCAGGCGGGTCTCGAACCCGCGGGCTCAGGCAATCCATTCACCTCAGCCTCCCAAAGGAGCGGGATTACAGGCTGAGTCACCGAGCCCAGCTTATTTTGTGCTTCTAAATGTACCAGAACAAATCTTTTGCTGTCATTTTCACAGAAGGAACAACAAGGTCAGCAAATCAGAAAGCCAATTTACTTTCAGTCATTTCTGATTTTTCTTTTTCTCTCGAGATTTGTTTTCAGCAAAGTAGATGTTTGCAGATTCCTTAAATGAATTTAAATTTCAGTGCATAGGAGATGCAGAAATAGATGATGAAATGTGTATAGGTAAGTCAACACAACATTGTTTGTCATATCATTCAACATCCTAGCAAAGCCTTTCTCATAGGATGGGAACTCTAAGGTTAGTAAAGATAGAAGCCCACAGTGGTAGTGAAGAGACAGAGCTATGTGAGGATGGGATTGCTCTTGTCTCCCAGAGCTCTGATGTTGCCTTCCTTACCCTCCAGCACACAGGAGAAAGCTTGAAGTTGTGTAGTTGAGCTCTCCTCTCCATCTGCCATTAGTGCTGTTCTTCTGGCTGTATTTGCGATGTCCTTCCCTGCCAACCCCAATCCTAACAGCTTTGAACTAAAGTAGAACACAGGTAGCTGAGGAGAGAATTAGATCAGAGGTTGCAAACTGGAAGCTCATAGGCTGAGATCAGAATGCAACCCCATTTTGTTTGGCTCTCATTTTAAAAATTGAATTGCCATATAAATAAATTTATCTAAAGTTCCAGTTTTCCAGGTTGCTTGAAGTTTAAGACTCTATTCTGTTACCCCATGTTCTGGCCTGGCAATAGCTGACTGGGCTTTGTTGCTGTCACTGCCTTGAGAGATAATGAGAAGTTCACTGTCAGGTCCACCAAGGCCATGCCTTTCCGTTTTGTTTCCTTAGCAAGAGGCTGCAATAGGTCACTCTTCATACCTGCCTCCATCTGTAAGTGGCCCTGAGCACTAAGGATTTGCCAGCATCTTGTCATTGTACCTTGTTTTTCATACATTGGGTATCTCAGTTGACTCCAATTAAATGAGCAAGAATTGAGAAAATTAGCCAGGCTTGGTGGCTCAGCCTGTAATTCCACGCCTTTGGGAGGCTGAGGTGAGTGGATTGCCTGAGCCCGCGGGTTCTAGACCTGCCTGGGCAGGCGAGACCTCATCTATACAATAAATCAAAAAAATTAGCCAGGCGTGGTAGTGCAAGCCTGTAGTTCCAGCTACTTGGAAGACTGAGGCAGAAGGATCGCTGGAGCCCAGCAGGTTGAGGCTGCGGTTTCACTTAAATGTTTTGTTTTTTTTTTGAGTTAGTGTCTCACTCTGTCACCCAGACTGGAGTGTAATGGCTGCTCCCGGCCACCGAAATCTCGACCTGCTGGGCTCCAGCGATCCTTCTGCCTCAGCCTTTCAAGTAGCTGGAACTACAGGTGCCCGCTACCATACTCAGCTATTTTTTGATCTGTTGTAGAGATGAGGTCTTGTCAAGTTGCCCAGGCGGGCCTCGAACCCATGGGCTCAGGCAATCCACTCACCTCGGTCTCCCAAAGTGCTGAGATTATAGGCTGAGCCACTGAGCCCGGCCTGTTTCACTTAATGTTTATGGCCTTTGTGAATAATTCAGGTAGAGGCAACTGCCTGCATCTGGGTGCCATGCTGCAAGCTGTATTCTATTAACAGTGGCTTTAGGAGTCAGAGAGGAGGAGCCCAAGAAGAGGCCAAAGATGTGGTCCCCAACACCAGCAACACTGTTTGTTTAATTCTGGCACCAAAGAAAAGGCTGGGTTCTGACGCAACCCTATGACAAAGGTTGAGCAGATTGAATGCTGGACAGAAAATCCTTCAGCTCCTAAATGGAACTCTGCCTCTTCCAGTCTGTGGCTTGGGAACCTGCCAGCAACTCACCAGTCCTGGTTACT
This sequence comes from Carlito syrichta, assembly GCF_000164805.1. Classification (NCBI taxonomy): domain Eukaryota; kingdom Metazoa; phylum Chordata; class Mammalia; order Primates; family Tarsiidae; genus Carlito; species Carlito syrichta. The sequence goes on from NW_007243756.1 coordinate 3,214, forward strand.
CTCAGGAACTGCCTACCTTTTCCTTGAAGAAATCCTTTGCTAGCTAGCATGCCAGGTGGAATTAACCTGCATTTCTGGGTCATCCTTAATGGTTAGTGATTACAAGATAAAGGGAGCCTTGAGAAGCAATTGACTTTAGGTGTCTGCATGTGCCAAGGAATTTTTTTTTTTTGAGTTGGAGTCTCACTCTGTCACCCAGACTGGAGTGCAGTGGCCGCTCCCAGCCACCGCAGCCTTGACATGCTGGGCTCCGGGGATCCTTCTGCCTCTGCCTTCCAAGTAACCAAAATTACAGGCATGCGCTATCACGCCCGGAATTTAAGTCCATACGTAATCATCAGACCTGGAAAGGCTCCCCAGTCACTATTCCCCTACCTCATGTACCGCTTCTCTTTTCCAGCAAGGTCTTTGCAGGAGTTTGCCACTGTCCTCAGGAATCTTGAAGATGAACAGATAGGGATGGTGAGTACGTCGAGGGAGTAAGGAATGTCTTATCAGAACTGGGTTCAAGTCCAGACTATGCCACTTGAGTATTTTGAGCTATTGAGCAAGCCTCATATTTGTAGACTTTGAAGCCTTTTGTACATGGCAGAGAACTGCCCTGGAGAATAACTTTAGACTGGCATCATTGTTTCTCTAAAGATCCACTGTAATGTCTATAGGTAAGGTATATGACTTAAGGGTAGATCTTTTGAATTATTTCACTTTTGGGGACTTAGATTCTCTACCAGTGGAATGGGAAAGAAGATGCCTTACTCTGCTCTTCCCCCCTTCTACTGTATTAAACCTGTTCAAGAGCCCTTTGAGGGTAGGGCTGCTTCTTCACTTTTAATTCTGATGCACCTAACATGGTGCCTGTTACATAGTAGGCACCCAGTAAATAAGCACTTAGTAAATGAAGGTAACTGTGAGAAGCTCTTCAGAGAGAGGCATTATGTAAGTATAAGAATCAAATGCTGATCTCCAGGTCTTTGTGCTAGGATATTCTGGGTGTGAAGTTATGAGAGAGTGTCTAACCATAGGAAGCTCCTTTGCATATTCCCCCAGACACCTCAGATCCCAGGAGTGAACCTTGGTTTGATATCCCCAGCTGACTCCCCACTGGTTTGTTCCTGGGTTGGCCTGTCTCTGTGCAGCAGCAATACCTCAGAAAAATTCCATCAGGGAGCATTTTCTTCTCTTTCCCTACTGACAGTTGATGGTTTGAGCATTGCATTTACTAAGACAGTATGTAGTCAAGTACTTCATGTACATTTTTTCTGTTAACCCTCATGATGGTGCTGTGAAGTGGTAACTATATTATCTCTATTTTCCAGATGGAGACATTGAGGTTTACAGAGGTTAAGTAGCTTGTCTAGGATCACACTGTTAAGAAGTAGTATTAACTATGTCTGGATTCAAACCTGAGTCTACAGAAAATGTGGGCATTTCTTCAAAATGTCAAACACAGCAGAAGACTCTTGCCTTCTGCAGAGAGAGATTCTACCTCTCCTAATTGCTCATGGCTGGTGCTTGAGCCAGAATCAGGAGAGTGGTGGTGGCAGCAGCAATGGGTGGTGGGTCATAGCAGCAGAAATCTTGTGTGTTTGTGCACATGCTGGTGCCTGAGAAAGGGAAATGGTTCTTTTGAGTCTGATTCTTGGCTATGTTCATATTTGGGGGTGGAGGGGTGTGGTGAACAGATCACCATGAATACCCTGCAGATTGCTACGGCCTGTGGTAAGGGAACAATAACTGCATTATACTTTCAGCTTGCCTCTGCAATTTTATTATTAATGTCAGTGAATTGAATTTCTACATCTGCATCTGAGTATCTAGCCTTCGCAAGTCCCCTCTCTGCCTTCTTGACCTATGACAGCCTTATCATCAATATGACTCAGCTCAGCAAAGCTGCACCTTCTTTGAAAAGTGTCCCTGACTCCCTGGTTACTTGGCCACCCTTTGTATTTTCTTAGCAGCCAGTCCAGCATCTAATTCTACATGTACCACTTTGTGTCTCGATAATTGTTGTACTACACAGTAAATGAGTTCCTCAAGTGCGGGAAACAGGCTGCTGTGTCCCCAACATTGAGCAGAGTGTTGGAATTGAGTGAAGTGACAGTCACAGACTCTTAGACCCAGTGGGACAGTATTCCTCATCATCTGCAATTCCTCATTTAACAGGTGAGAAAGCTAGTCTTGGCAAGGCTGATACTAAGCAGTAGTAGAATTGGGATAAGGACTTGGGTGTCCTGATCCTCAGCTCAACAGTTGAATGTTTTTGTATTTTAAGCATCTGCTTTAGGCTGGATTTTCAGTCATGGATGCCCACTGGAATAACTTGGGGAGTATAAAAACTAAGTCTAGCGATTCTGAGTTAATCAGTTTGAAGTGTGGCCTTGAGACTGGGTTTTTTTTTTTTTAATTGGAGTCTCACTCTGTTGCCCAGGCTGGAGTGTAGTGACATGTTCACAGCCACTACAGCCTCGATCTGGTGGGCTCAGGTGATCCTTCTGCCTCAGCCTTCCAAGTAGCTGGAAATACAGGCATGTGCCACCATGCATGGCTAATTTTTTTATTTATTGTAGAGTTGAGGTCTTGCCAATTTGCCCAGACTGGTCTCGAACCCGTGGCCATAGGCAATCCTCTCACCTTGGCCTCCCAAAGTGCTGGGATTATACACCACAACTGATTGACACTGGGGTTTCTTTTTTTTTTTGGAGTTGGAGTTGGAGTATCACTCTGTCACCCAGACTGGAGTGCAGTGGCTGCTCCCGGCAACCGCATCCTCGACCCGG
>NW_007243757.1:0-789 GCF_000164805.1 Carlito syrichta
AGTTGGAGTCTCACTCTGTCACCCAGACTGGAGTGCAGTGGCCGCTCCCAGCCACCGCAGCCTTGACATGCTGGGCTCCGGGGATCCTTCTGCCTCTGCCTTCCAAGTAACCGAAATTACAGGCATGCGCTATCACGCCCGGAATTTAAGTCCATACGTAATCATCAGACCTGGAAAGGCTCCCCAGTCACTATCCCCCTACCTCATGTACCCCTTCTCTTTTCCAGCAAGGTCTTTGCAGGAGTTTGCCACTGTCCTCAGGAATCTTGAAGATGAACGGATAGGGATGGTGAGTACGTCGAGGGAGTAAGGAATGTCTTATCAGAACTGGGTTCAAGTCCAGACTATGCCACTTGAGTATTTTGAGCTATTGAGCAAGCCTCATATTTGTAGACTTTGAAGCCTTTTGTACATGGCAGAGAACTGCCCTGGAGAATAACTTTAGACTGGCATCATTGTTTCTCTAAAGATCCACTGTAATGTCTATAGGTAAGGTATATGACTTAAGGGTAGATCTTTTGAATTATTTCACTTTTGGGGACTTAGATTCTCTACCAGTGGAATGGGAAAGAAGATGCCTTACTCTGCTCCTCCCCCCTTCTACTGTATTAAACCTGTTCAAGAGCCCTTTGAGGGTAGGGCTGCTTCTTCACTTTTAATTCTGATGCACCTAACATGGTGCCTGTTACATAGTAGGCACCCAGTAAATAAGCACTTAGTAAATGAAGGTAACTGTGAGAAGCTCTTCAGAGAGAGGCATTATGTAAGTATAAGAATCAAATGCTGATC